>NC_092788.1:18049550-18299550 GCF_047496795.1 Chiloscyllium punctatum | reverse complement strand
GTGAATGCTCAATACTGTGTGTGAATAATCCTCTGGACTGAGGGCAGTCAATACTGTTTGCGCATAATCCTATGGCCCGTGAATTGGAAATACTGTATGTGAATAAACCTTGGCCTAAGGATAGTCAATACTGTGTGATAATAATCCTGTGGGCTGTGGATGGTCAATACTATGTGTGAATAACCCTTGTCCTGAGGATGGTCAATACTGTGTGTGAACAATAATGTTGCCTGAGGTCGTTCAATACCATTTATGAATAATCCTGTGGCCTGAGAATGGTCAATACAGTGTGAGATTAATCCTGTTGCCTGAGGATGATCAATACTGTGTAGGAATAATCCTTTGCCTTGAGGATTGTCAATACGTTGTGTAGATAATCCATGGCCTGAGGATGGTCAATACTGTGTGGGAATAATCCTGTGACCTGCAAATGTTGAAGACTGAGTGTTCATTAATCCTGTGGCCATGTGCTAGTCAATGCTGTGTGTGAATAATCCTGTGACCTGAGGATGGTCAATCCTGTGTATGAATATTGCTGTGGCCTGAGAATCGTCAATACTGTGTGGGAAAACTCCTGTGACGTGTAAATGAACAAGACAGTGTGTGCATTAATCCAGTGGCGGTATGCTGGTCAATACTTTATGTGAATAATCCTGTGGACTGTGAATGGTCAATAGTGTGTCAAAGTAATCCTGAACTTGAGGATGTTCAATACTGTGTGTGAATAATCCTGTGCCCTGTGGATTGTCAGTACTGTGTGGGAATATTCCTGTGACCTGTTAATTGGTAAAGAGAATGTGTTCATTTATCGTGTGGTCTCAGGTTGGTCAATACTGTGTGTGAATAACCGTTGATCTGAGGATGATCAATACTGTGTGTGAGTAATCCTGCGGATGGAGGATGGTCAATACTGTGCGTGAATAACCGTTGATCTGAGAATCAATACTGTGTGTGAGTAATCCTGCGGACGGAGGATGGTCAATACTGTGTGTGAATAATAATGTGGCCTGAGGGCAGTCAGTACTGTGTGTGAATAATGCTATGGGCTGTGAATCATCAGTACTGTGTGTGTATAACCCTTTGCCTAAGGATGGTCAATACTGTGAGTGAATAATAATGTGGCCTGTGGATGGTCAATGCTGTGTGATAATAATCCTGTGGGCTGTAGATGGTCAATGCTGTGTGATAGTAATCCTGTGGCCTGTAGATGGTCAATGCTGTGTGATAATAATCCTGTGGCCTGTAGATGGTCAATGCTGTGTGATAGTAATCCTGTGGCCTGTGGATGGTCAATGCTGTATGATAATAATCCTGTGGCCTGTCGATGATCAATGCTGTGTGATAATAATCCTGTGGCCTGTCGATGATCAATGCTGTGTGATAATAATCCTGTGGCCTGTGTATGGTCAATGCTGTGTGATAATAATCCTGTGGCCTGTCGATGATCAATGCTGTGTGATAATAATCCTGTGGCCTGTCGATGATCAATGCTGTGTGAAAATAATCCTGTGGCCTGTGTATGGTCAATGCTGTGTGATAATAATCCTGTGGCCTGTAGATGATCAATGCTGTGTGATAATAATCCTGTGGGCTGTAGATGATCAATGCTGTGAAAATAATCCTGTGGGCTGTGGATGGTCAATGCTGTGTGATAATAATCCTGTGGCCTGTGGATGATCAATGCTGTGATAATAATCCTGTGGCCTGTGGATGGTCAATGCTGTGTGATAATAATCCTGTGGCCTGTAGATGGTCAATGCTGTGTGATAATAATCCTGTGGCCTGTGGATGGTCAATGCTGTGTGATAATAATCCTGTGGCCTGTAGATGGTCAATGCTGTGTGATAATAATCCTGTGGCCTGTAGATGATCAATGCTGTGTGATAATAATCCTGTGGCCTGTGGATGATCAATGCTGTGATAATAATCCTGTGGCCTGTGGATGGTCAATGCTGTGTGATAATAATCCTGTGGCCTGTAGATGGTCAATGCTGTGTGATAATAATCCTGTGGCCTGTAGATGGTCAATGCTGTGTGATAATAATCCTGTGGCCTGTGGATGATCAATGCTGTGATAATAATCCTGTGGCCTGTGCATGGTCAATGCTGTGTGATAATAATCGTGTGGCCTGTGTATGGTCAATGCTGTGTGATAATAATCCTGTGGCCTGTGTATGATCAATGCTGTGTGATAATAATCCTGTGGCCTGTAGATGGTCAATGCTGTGTGATAATAATCCTGTGGGCTGTGGATGATCAATGCTGTGTGATAATAATCCTGTGGCCTGTGTATGGTCAATGCTGTGTGATAATAATCCTGTGGCCTGTAGATGGTCAATGCTGTGTGATAATAATCCTGTGGCCTGTAGATGGTCAATGCTGTGTGATAATAATCCTGTGGCCTGTAGATGGTCAATGCTGTGTGATAGTAATCCTGTGGCCTGTGTATGATCAATGCTGTGATAATAATCCTTTGTGATGTGGATGGTCAATGCTGTGTGATAGTAATCCTGTGGCCTGTGTATGGTCAATGCTGTGTGATAATAATCCTGTGGCCTGTGGATGGTCAATGCTGTGTGATAATAATCCTGTGGCCTGTAGATGGTCAATGCTGTGTGATAATAATCCTGTGGCCTGTAGATGGTCAATGCTGTGTGATAATAATCCTGTGGCCTGTAGATGGTCAATGCTGTGTGATAATAATCCTGTGGCCTGTGGATGATCAATGCTGTATGATAATAATCCTGTGGCCTGTAGATGATCAATGCTGTGAAAATAATCCTGTGGCCTGTGGATGGTCAATGCTGTGTGATAATAATCCTGTGGCCGGTAGATGGTCAATGCTGTGTGATAATAATCCTGTGGCCTGTCGATGGTCAATGCTGTGTGACAATAATCCTTTGTGATGTGGATGGTCAATGCTGTGTGATAATAATCCTGTGGCCTGTGGATGGTCAATGCTGTGATAATAATCCTGTGGCCTGTAGATGGTCAATGCTGTGTGATAATAATCCTGTGGCCGGTAGATGGTCAATGCTGTGTGATAATAATCCTGTGGCCTGTAGATGGTCAATGCTGTATGATAATAATCCTGTGGCCTGTCGATGGTCAATGCTGTGTGATAATAATCCTGTGGCCTGTGTATGGTCAATGCTGTATGATAATAATCCTGTGGCCTGTGGATGATCAATGCTGTGTGATAATAATCCTGTGGCCTGTGGATGATCAATGCTGTGTGAAAATAATCCTGTGGCCTGTAGATGGTCAATGCTGTGTGATAATAATCCTGTGGCCTGTGGATGGTCAATGCTGTGTGATAATAATCCTGTGGCCTGTCGATGGTCAATGCTGTGTGATAGTAATCCTGTGGCCTGTGGATGGTCAATGCTGTGTGATAATAATCCTGTGGCCTGTGGATGGTCAATGCTGTGTGATAATAATCCTGTGGCCTGTGTATGGTCAATGCTGTGTGATAATAATCCTGTGGCCTGTGGATGGTCAATGCTGTGTGATAATAATCCTGTGGCCTGTAGATGGTCAATGCTGTGTGATAATAATCCTGTGGCCTGTTGATGATCAATGCTGTGTGATAATAATCCTGTGGCCTGTAGATGGTCAATGCTGTGTGATAGTAATCCTGTGGCCTGTGGATGGTCAATGCTGTGTGATAATAATCCTGTGGCCTGTGGATGGTCAATGCTGTGTGATAATAATCCTGTGGCCTGTGGATGGTCAATGCTGTGTGATAGTAATCCTGTGGCCTGTGGATGGTCAATGCTGTGTGATAGTAATCCTGTGGCCTGTGGATGGTCAATGCTGTGTGATAATAATCCTGTGGCCTGTGGATGGTCAATGCTGTGTGATAATAATCCTGTGGCCTGTGGATTGTCAATGCTGTGTGATAATAATCCTTTGTGATGTGGATGGTCAATGCTGTGTGATAATAATCCTGTGGCCTGTAGATGATCAATGATGTGTGATAATAATCCTGTGGCCTGTGGATGGTCAATGCTGTGTGATAATAATCCTGTGGCCTGTGGATGATCAATGATGTGTGATAATAATCCTGTGGCCTGTGGATTGTCAATGCTGTGTGATAATAATCCTGTGGCCTGTAGATGGTCAATGCTGTGTGATAATAATCCTGTGGCCTGTAGATGGTCAATGCTGTGTGATAATAATCCTTTGTGATGTGGATGGTCAATGCTGTGTGATAATAATCCTGTGGCCTGTAGATGGTCAATGCTGTGTGATAGTAATCCTGTGGCCTGTGGATGGTCAATGATGTGTGATAATAATCCTGTGGCCTGTGGATTGTCAATGCTGTGTGATAATAATCCTGTGGCCTGTAGATGGTCAATGCTGTGTGATAATAATCCTGTGGCCTGTAGATGATCAATGATGTGTGATAATAATCCTGTGGCCTGTGGATGGTCAATACTGTGTGATAATAATCCTGTGGCCTGTAGATGATCAATGCTGTGTGATAATAATCCTGTGGCCTGTTGATGGTCAATGCTGTGTGATAATAATCCTGTGGCCTGTGGATGGTCAATGCTGTGATAATAATCCTGTGGCCTGTTTATGGTCAATGCTGTGTGATAATAATCCTGTGGCCTGTAGATGGTCAATGCTGTGTGATAATAATCCTTTGTGATGTGGATGGTCAATGCTGTGTGATAATAATCCTGTGGCCTGTGGATGATCAATGCTGTGTGAAAATAATCCTGTGGCCTGTAGATGGTCAATGCTGTGTGATAATAATCCTTTGTGATGTGGATGGTCAATGCTGTGTGATAATAATCCTGTGGGCTGTGGATGGTCAATGCTGTGTGATAATAATCCTTTGTGATGTGGATGGTCAATGCTGTGTGATAATAATCCTGTGGCCTGTGTATGGTCAATGCTGTGATAATAATCCTGTGGCCTGTAGATGGTCAATGCTGTGTGATAATAATCCTGTGGCCTGTAGATGATCAATGCTGTGTGTTAATAATCGTGTGGCCTGTGTATGGTCAATGCTGTGTGATAATAATCCTGTGGCCTGTGTATGGTCAATGCTGTGTGATAATAATCCTGTGGCCTGTAGATGATCAATGCTGTGTGTTAATAATCCTGTGGCCTGTGTATGGTCAATGCTGTGTGATAATAATCCTGTGGCCTGTGTATGGTCAATGCTGTGTGATAATAATCCTGTGGCCTGTGGATGGTCAATGCTGTGTGATAATAATCCTGTGGCCTGTGTATGGTCAATGCTGTGTGATAATAATCCTGTGGCCTGTAGATGGTCAATGCTGTGTTATAATAATCCTGTGGGCTGTGGATGGTCAATGCTGTGTGATAATAATCCTTTGTGATGTGGATGGTCAATGCTGTGTGATAATAATCCTGTGGCATGTGTATGGTCAATGCTGTGATAATAATCCTGTGGCCTGTAGATGGTCAATGCTGTGTGATAATAATCCTGTGGCCTGTAGATGATCAATGCTGTGTGATAGTAATCCTGTGGCCTGTGGATGGTCAATGCTGTATGATAATAATCCTGTGGCCTGTGTATGGTCAATGCTGTGATAATAATCCTGTGGCCTGTAGATGGTCAATGCTGTGTGATAATAATCCTGTGGCCTGTAGATGATCAATGCTGTGTGTTAATAATCGTGTGGCCTGTGTATGGTCAATGCTGTGTGATAATAATCCTGTGGCCTGTGTATGGTCAATGCTGTGTGATAATAATCCTGTGGCCTGTAGATGATCAATGCTGTGTGTTAATAATCCTGTGGCCTGTGTATGGTCAATGCTGTGTGATAATAATCCTGTGGCCTGTGGATGGTCAATGCTGTGTGATAATAATCCTGTGGCCTGTGTATGGTCAATGCTGTGTGATAATAATCCTGTGGCCTGTGTATGGTCAATGCTGTGTGATAATAATCCTTTGTGATGTGGATGGTCAATGCTGTGATAATAATCCTGTGGCCTGTGTATGGTCAATGCTGTGTGATAATAATCCTGTGGCCTGTGTATGGTCAATGCTGTGTGATAATAATCCTGTGGCCTGTGGATGGTCAATGCTGTGTGATAATAATCCTGTGGCCTGTGGATGGTCAATGCTGTGTGATAATAATCCTGTGGGCTGTGGATGGTCAATGCTGTGATAATAATCCTGTGGCCTGTGGATGATCAATGCTGTGATAATAATCCTGTGGCCTGTGGATGGTCAATGCTGTGTGATAATAATCCTTTGTGATGTGGATGGTCAATGCTGTGTGATAATAATCCTGTGGCCTGTAGATGGTCAATGCTGTGTGGTAATAATCCTGTGGGCTGTGGATGGTCAATGCTGTGTGATAATAATCCTTTGTGATGTGGATGGTCAATGCTGTGTGATAATAATCCTTTGTGATGTGGATGGTCAATACTGTGAATCAATAATCTGTGGCCTGTTCATGTTCAGTACTGTTTGTTAATAAAACTGTGGCCTGTGGATGGTCAATGCTAGGTGTTAATGAACTGTGGCCTGTGCATGTTCAGTACTGTTTGTACTGAATGGTCAACTCACTGTGTTTATTAATCCTGTGTCCTTATGGTCGTCAATACTGTGTGTGAATAATCCTGTGGGCTGAGAATGGTCAATACAGTGTGTGAATACTCCTGTGGCCTCTGTGCTGTCAATGCAGTGTGTAATTAATCTGTGGAATGAGGCTGGACAATAATGTGTGTGAATAGTTTTGCTACTCGAGGATGGTCAATACTGAATGTGAATAATCCTGTGCACTGTGAATGTTCAATACTATGTGTGAATAATCCTATGGACTGAGGGCAGTCAATAACGTCTGTGAATAATCCTATGGCCCGTGAATCGTAAATACTGTGTATGAATAGCCCTGGCCTAAGAATAGTCAATTCTGTGTGTGAATAATCCTGTGGCCTGTGAATTGTCAATACTGTGTGTCAATAGCCCTTTGCCTAAGGATGGGCAATACTGTGTGAGAATAATCCTGTGGGCTGTGGATGGTCAATGCTATGTGTTAATAATCTGTGTCCTGTGCAATGTCAATATTGTTTGCAAATAATACTGTGGCCTGCGGATGGTCAATACTGTGTAGGAAAAATGCTGTGGCTTGAGGATTGTCAATACTGTGTGTGAATAATCCATGGCCTGAGGATGGTGAATACTTTGTGTAAAAATTCCTGTTCCTTGAGGATGGTCAATATTGTGTGGGAATAATCCTGTGGCCTGTAAATGATCAGGACAGTGTGTTCATTAATCCTGTGGCTGTATGGTGGTCAATAGTGTGTGTGAATAATGATGTGACCTGAGAATGGTCAATACTGTGTGGGAATAACATTTGGGCCGAAGGATAGTCAATACTGTGTGTGTTAAATATCCTGTTGCCCGAGAATTTTCAATACAGCGAGTGAATAATCTTGTGGCCTGAGAATGATCCATACATTGTGTGAGAATAATCCTGTGGCCTGAGGACAGCCATACTGTGTGAGAATAATCCTGTGGCCTGAGGATGGTCAATACTGGGTGCGAATGTTTCTGTGACCTGTAAATCATCACGACAGTGTGTTCATTAATCCTGTGGCCGTGTTCCAATCAATACTGTGTGTGAATAATGCTGTGGGCTGGGAATATTGAATATTGGGTGTGAATACTAGTGTGTCCTGAGGATGGTCAGTACTGTGTGTGGATAATCCAGTGGCCTGTGGATTTTCAATACAGTGTCTGAGTAATCCTGTGGCCTGTGAATTGTGAATACTGTGTGAGAGTAACCCTGCAGCCTGTGTACTGTCAATACTGTGTATAAATAATCCTGTGGTCTGAGGATGATCAATACAATGTGTGAATAATCCTGTGGCCTGAGGATTGTCAATATTGTGTGTGAACAATCCCGTGACTTGAGGATGGTGAATACTGTGTGGGAATAATCCTGTGACCTGTAAATGGTCAAGACAGTGTTCATTAATCCTGTGGCCTAATGATGGTCAATACTGTGTGTGAATAATGATGTGGTCTCAGAATTGTCAATACTATGTGGGAAAAATCCTGTGACCTACAAATTGAAGACCGAGTATTCATTAATCCTGTGGCCATGTACTAGTCAATACTGTGTATGAATAATCTAGTGGCCTGAGGATTGTCAATACTTTGTGTGAATAATCCTGTTGCCTGACGACGGTCCATACTATGTGTGAGTAATCCTGTGGATTTAGAATGGTCAATAATGTATGGGAATAGTCCTGTTGGCCTGAGAGTGGTCACTACTGTGTGGGAATAATCTTGTGGCCTAAGGTTGGTCAATACAGTATGTGAACTATCCTGTGCACTGAATACTGTGTGTGAATAACCCTTGGACTAAGGATGATCATTACTGTGTGTGAACAATCCTGTGGCCTGAGGGTAGTGAGTGCTATCTGCGCATAATCCTGCGGCCTGAGGGTGGTCAAAACTGTGTGTGAATGAATCTGTGATCTGTAAATGATGAAGACAGTGTGTTCATTAATCCTGTGGCCTAAGGGGGGTCAGAGCTGCGTGTGAATAATCCTGTGGCCTGAGGATGATCAATATCATGTGTGATTCATCCTGTTGCGTGAGGATGGTCAATACTGTGTGTGACAAATCCGGTGGCAGGAGGATGGTCAATATGGTGTGTGAATATTCCTGTTAACTGAGGATGGTCAATACTGTGTCAGAATAATTCTGTAGCGTGAGAATGGTCAATGCAGCGTGTGATTAATCCTGTGCCCTGATGATGGTTAATACCATGTGAAAATAATCCTGTGGCCTGAGGATCATCAATACTGTGTGCAAAAAATCCTGTGGCTTGAGGGTGGACAATACCGTGTAGGAATAATCCTGTGGCCTGATAATAGTCAATAGCGTGTGTGAATATTCCTGTGGCCGGAGGATGGTCAATACTGTGTGTGAATAATCCTGTTGCCTGAGGATGGTGAATACTGTGTGTGAACCATTGTGTGGCTTGAGGATGGTCAATACTGTGTGTGAATAATGCTTTGGACAGAGAATGGTCAATGCCACGTGTGCATAATCCTCTGGCCTATGTATCGTCAATACTGTGTGTGAATAACTCTTGGCCTGTGAATCATCAATACTGTGTGTGAATACTGCTCTGGAATGTGAATCGTCAACACTGTGTGAATAATCCTGTGCCCTGAGGATCCTCACTACTATGTGTGAACAATCCTGTGACATAAGGATCGTCAGGACAGTGTTTTCATTAATCCTCTTACCGTACGATGGTCAATACTGTGTGTGAATAATCTTGTGACTTGAGGATGGTCAATACAGTGTGTGAACAATCCTTTGGACAGTGAATGGTCAGTTCCAAGTGTAATTACTCCTGTTGCCTGAGTTTATTGAACGCTGTGTGTGAATAATCCTGCGGCCTGAGGTTGGTCAATACTGTCTGTGAATAATCATGTGGCTTGAGGATAGTCAATACAGTGTGTGATTAATCCTGTGGCCTGAGGATGGTCAATACTGTCTGTGATTAATCCTGTGGCCTTGAGGATAGTCAATACTGTCTGTGAATAATCATGTGGCTTGAGGATAGTCAATACAGTGTGTGATTAATCCTGTGGCCTGAGGTTGGTCAATACTGTCTGTGAATAATCATGTGGCTTGAGGATAGTCAATACAGTGTGTGATTAATCCTGTGGCCTGAGGATGGTCAATACTTTGCGTGAATCGTTCTGTTGCATGAGGATGGTCAATACAGTGTGTGAATAATCCTTTGGACAGTGAATGGTCAGTTCCATGTGTGATTAATCTTGTTGCCTGAGGTTGTTCAATATTGTGTGTGAATAATGCTGTGGGTTGTGAATGGTCAATACTGTGTGTGAATAATCATATGGCCTGAGTTGATCAATACTGTGTGCACTGCTCCTGTTGCCTGAGGATGGTCGATACTTTTGTGAGAATAATCCTTTGGATAGTGAATGGTCAATACCATGTGTGAATAATCCTGTGGCCTGAGGATGGTCAATACACTGTGAATAAACATGTGGCCTGATGATTGTCAATACCATCTGACAATAATCCTGTGGCTTGCGGATGGCCAAAATCGTTTGTGAATGATCCTGTGGCCTTGAGGATGGTCAATACTGTGTGTGAATAATCCTTTTGCTTGTGGATGGTCAATAACGTGTGTCACTAATCCTTTGGCCTGTGAATCTTCAATTCTGTGTGTGAATAATCCTGTGGCCTGAGAATGTTTAATATCGTTTGTGCATAATCCTGTGGCCTGAGGTTGATCAATACTCTGTGTGAATAATCCTATTGCTTGACGATTGTCAATACAGTGTGTGAATAATTCCTCGGCCTGAGGATGATCAATACAGTGTGTGAATAACCCTTGGCCTGTGGATGATCAGGACTGTGCTTGAATAATACTGTGGCCTGGGGATGGTCAATACCTTGTGTGAATAATCCTGAGACCTGTAAACTGATCAGGCAAAGGGTTCAAACATTCTGTGGCTGTAGGCTGGTCAATACAGTGTGTGAATAATCCTGTGGCCTGAGGATGTAGAATACTGTGTGTGTATACTCCTGCAGCTTGAGGATGGAGAATAGTTGTGTGAATAATCCTGTGGATTGTGGATTGTCAATACTGTGTTTAAATAATCCTGGGAACTGTGAATGCTCAATACTGTTTATGAATACTCCTGTGGCCTGAGGTTGGTCAATACAGTGTGTGAATAATCCTTTGGACAGTGAATGGTCAGTTCCATGTGTGATTAATCCTGTTGCCTGAGCTTGTTCAATACTGTGTGCGAATAATGCTGTGAATGGTCACCGCTGTGTGTGAATAATCCTGCAGCCTAAGGATGGTCAATACTGTGCATGACCTGCTCCTGTTGCCTGAGTTGATGAATACTCTGTGAACTGCTCCTGTTGCCTGAGGATGGTCAATACTGTGTGAGAATAATCTTTTGCACAGTGAATGGTCAATACCATGTGTGATTAATCCTGTGGCCTGATGATTGTCAATACCATGTGAAAATAACCCTGTGGCTTGAGGATGATCAATACCATGTGTGAATAATTGTGTTGCATCAGGATGGTCAGTACTGTGTGAGAATAATCCTGTTGCCTGAGGATGGTCAATAATGTGTGTCCTTATACCTGTGGCCTGTCAATCTTCAATACTGTGTGTGAATAACCCTTGGCCTGAGGGTGAACAATTCTGTGTGTAAATAATCATGTGGCCTGAGAATGTTTGTTTAATACTGTTTGTGAATATTCCTGTGTCCTGAGGTTGTTCAATACAGTGTGTGAATAATCCTTTGGACAGTGAATTCTGAGTTCCATCTGTGAATAATCCTGTGGCCTGAGGATTATCAATACTGTGTATGAATACCCCTTGGCCTGAGTACGGTCAATACTGTGCGTGAATAATCCTGTGGCTTGATGATGGTCAATACCATGTGTGAATAATCCTTTGGACAGTGAATGGTCAGTTCCATGTGTGAATAAACCTGTGACCTAAGGGTAGTCAATACTGTGTGTGAATAATTCTATGACCTAAGGTTAGTCAATACTGTGTGTGAACAATCCTGTGACTTGAAAATGGTCAATACTCTGTGTGAATAATCCACTGGCCTGAGAATCGTCAATTCTGTGTTTAAATAACCCATGGCTTGAGGGTTATCAATACCATGTGTGAATAATTCAGTGGCCTGAGGTTGGTCAGGACAGTGTGTTCATTAATCCTGTGGCTTGAGAATGGTCAATACAGTGTGTGAATAATCCTTTGGACAGTTAATGGTTGGTTCCATGTATGAATATTCCTGTAGCCTGTAAACTGTCAAGGCAGTTGGTTCAAAAATCCAGTGGCCGTAGGCTGGTCAATACTGTGTGTGAATAATCCTGTGGTTTGCGGATGGTCAATACTGTGTGTGAATAATCCTTTGGATAGTGAATTGTCATTACCATGTGCGAATAGTCCTTTGGCCTGCGAATCGTCAATACTGTGTGTGACTAAACCTGTGGCCTGAGAGTAGTCAATACTGTGGCTGAATAAGGCTGTGGTCTGTGAATGGTCAAAACTGTGTGTTAATAATCTGTGGCCTTGGATGGTCAATTCTGTTGTGAATAATCTTGTGGCCGGAGGCTGGTTAATACCGTGAATAATCCTGTGCCAGGAGGATATTCAATATTGTGTGTGAATAAACCTGTGGGCTGTGACAGTCAATGCTGTGTGTGAATTATCCTTAGACAGTGAATGGTCAATACCCTGTGTGAATAATCCTCTGGCCTGGGAATGGTCAATACTGTGTGTGAAAAACCCTTGGCCTGAGGATTGCCAATACTGTGTGTGAGCAATCCTGTGGCCTGAGAATGGTCAAAACTATGTGCGATTAATCCTGTTGACTGGGGTTGTTCAATGCTCTGTATGAATAATCCTGTGGTCTGTTAACGGTCTACGCTGTGTGTGAATAATGCTGTGGACTGTGAATGGTGAATACTGTATGTGAATAATCCTGCGGCGTGAGGGTGGTCAATATTATTTGTGAACAATCCTGTGACCTGAGGATGGCCAAAACTCTGTGGGAATTGTCCTGTGGCCTGAGGATGTTCAGTTCTGTGTGGGAATAATCCTTTGGCCTGGGGAAGGTCAATA
This sequence comes from Chiloscyllium punctatum, assembly GCF_047496795.1. Taxonomy (NCBI): domain Eukaryota; kingdom Metazoa; phylum Chordata; class Chondrichthyes; order Orectolobiformes; family Hemiscylliidae; genus Chiloscyllium; species Chiloscyllium punctatum. Next base: position 18,286,903 of record NC_092788.1, on the reverse strand, counting down.
CTGTGTTTGAATAATCCTGTACATGGTGAATGCTGAATATTGTGTGTGAATAACCCTTGGATGGTCATAACTGTGTGTGAACAATCCTGTGATCTAAGGGTAGTGAGTATTGTCTGTGAATAATCCTGCAGCCTGAGGGTGATCAATACACTGTGTGAACAATCCTGTGGCCTGAGAATGGTCAAACCTGTGTATGAATAAAACTGAGACCTGTAAATGGTCAAGACAGTGTGTTCATTAATCCTGTGGCCTAATGGTGGTCAATACTGTGTTTAAGTAATCCTGTGACCTGGGAATGTTTGTTTATTTTTTTTTGAGTATCCCTGTGTACTGAGGATGGTCAACACTGTGTGGGAATAATCCTGTGGCCTGAGAATGGTCAATACTGGATGTAAATAATCCTGGGAAGTATGAATGCTCAATACTGTGTGGGAATAATCCTGTGGCCTGATGATGGTCAATACTTTATGTGAATAATTATGTTGTGTGAGGATGGTCAGTATATTGGGTGACTAATCCTGTGGCCTGAGGATGGTCAGTACTTTATGTGAATAATTATGTTATGTGAGGATGGTCAGTATATTGGGTGACTAATCCTGTGGCCTGAGGATGGTCAGTACTTTATGTGAATAATTATGTTATGTGAGGGTCGTCAGTATATTGGGTGACTAATCCTGTGGCCTGATGATGGTCAATACTTTATGTGAATAATTATGTTATGTGAGGATGGTCAGTATATTGGGTGACTAATCCTGTGGCCTGATGATGGTCAATACTTTATGTGAATAATTATGTTATGTGAGGATGGTCAGTATATTGGGTGACTAATCCTGTGGCCTGATGATGGTCAATACTTTATGTGAATAATTATGTTATGTGAGGATGGTCAGTATATTGGGTGACTAATCCTGTGGCCTGAGGATGGTCAGTACTTTATGTGAATAATTATGTTATGTGAGGATGGTCAGTATATTGGGTGACTAATCCTGTGGCCTGATGATGGTCAGTACCTTGTGAAAATAATCCTGTGGCCTGAGGATCATCAATACTGTGTGTGAAAAATCCTGTGGCTTGAGGTAAGTCAATACTGTATATGAATAATCCTGTGTCCTGATAATGATCAATACCGTGTGTAAATAATCCTGTGGTCTGAGGATGGTCAATACTGTGTGTCACTAATCCTGTGGCCTGTGAATCATCAACACAGTGTGTGAATAATCCTGTGCCTTTAAAGTGACAAGGCAGTGGGTTCAAAAATCCTGTGGCCGTAGACTGGTCAATACTGTGTGCAAATAATCCTGTGGCCTGTGAACGGTCAATACTGTGTGTGAATTATCCTTGGACAATGAATGGTCAATACTGTGTGTGAATAATCCTCTGGCTGTTAATCATCAATACTGTGTGTGAATAACTCTTAGCCTGAAGATGGTCAAAACTATGTGATTAATCCTGTTGCCTGTGGTTGTTCAATACTGCGGGTGAAAAATCCTGTGGCCTGTGGATGGTCATTTCTGTTTGTTAATAATACTGTGTCCTGAGGATGGTCAATACTGTGTGTGAATAATCCTGTGCACTGCGACTGCTCAATACTCTGTATGAATAAACCTGTGGCCTGAGAGTAGTCAATAAAGTGTGGGAATAATCCAGTGTCCTAAAGATAGTCCATACTGTGTGTGAATAAGGCTGTGGCCTGTGAATGGTTAATACTGTGTGTTAATAATCTGTGGCATGTGGATGGTCAATACTGTTGTGAATAATCTTGTGGCCGGAGGCTGGTTAATACAGTGTGTGAATAATCTTGAGGTCTGATGATGGTCAATACCGTGAATAATCTTGTGCCCTGAGGGTGTTCAATATTGTGTGTGAATAAACCTGTGGCCTGTGACGGTCAATGCTGTGTGTGAATTATCCTTAGACAGTAAATTGTCAATATTGTGTGTGAATGACCTTTGGCCTGAGGATGGTCAATACTGTGTGTGAACAATCCTGTGGCCTGAGGGTGGTCAAAACTGCGTGTGAACAATCCTGTGGCCTGTGAACCATTAATGTGAATGCTCAATACTGTGTGTGAATAACCCTGTGTACTATGAATGCTCAATAATGTGTGTGAATAATACTGTGGCCTGTAAGTGGTCAAAACCGTGTGTTCATTAATCCTCTGGCCGGAGGATGATCAATACTATGTGTGATTAATCCTGTGTCCTAAGAATTTTGAATATTGTTTGTGAATATTCCTGTGGCCGGAGGTTGGTCAATACTGTGTGTGATTTATCCTCTGGCGTGTGAATCATTAGTACTGCGTGTGAATAACCCTTGGCCTGAGGATGATCAAAACTGTGTGTGAGTAATCCTGTGGCCTAAGAATGATCAATACGATGTGTGATTAATCCTATTGCCTGAGGTTGTTCAATCCTGTGTGAGAATAATCCTGTTACCTGTAAATGGTCAATGTTTGTGTGAATAATCCTGTGGGCTGTGAATGGTCAATACTGTGAGTAAATAATCCTGTGGACTGAGGATGGTCAACACGATGTACAATTAATCCTTTGGACTGTCAATGGTCAATACTGTGTGTGCATAATCCTGTGGCCTGAGGGTGGTCAATATTGTATGTGAATAATCGTCCGGCCTGATGATGGTCAATGATGTGTAGGAGTAATCCTGTAGCCTGTGAATCATCAATACTGTGTGGGAATAAACCTTTGCCTGATGATGGTCAATACTGAGTGTGAATAATTCTGTGCGCTGTGACCGCTCAATACTCTGCGTGAATAAACATGTGGCCTGAGTGTAGTCAACACTATGTTTTAATAATCTGTGGCCTGTGCATAGTCAATACTGTTTGTTAATAATACTGCATCCTGTGAATGGTCAATACTGTGTGTGAATAATCCTGTGGCCTGAGGGTAGTCAATACTGTGTTTGGGTAATCCTGTGACCTGTAAATGTTCAAGACAGTGTGTTCAAAAATCCTGTGACCATAGGCTGGTCAATACAGTGTGTGAGAAATCCTGTGACCCGAGGATGGTCAATACTCTGTGTGTGGATACTCCTGTGGCCTGATAATGATCAATACTGTGTGGGAATAATCCTGTTGCTTGAGGATGTTCAATAATGTGTGTGACTAATCCGGTGGCCTGATGATGGTCAATGCTGTGTGGTCATAAGCCTGTGGCCTGTGAATCGTCAGTACTGTGTATGAGTAATAATGTGGCCTGTGGATGGTCAATGCTGTGTGTTAATAATCTGTGGTCTCTGCATGGTCATTTCTGTTTGTTAATTATACTGTGGCCTGTGCATGGTTAATAGAGTATGAATAATTCTGTGCGCTGTGAATGCTCAAAACTGTGTGAATAATCCTGTGTCCTGAGGACGGTCAATACAGTGTGTGAATTATCCTTTGGCCAGTAATTCGTAAATACTTTATGTAAATGCTCTTGTGGGCTGAGGGTGGTCAATAGTGTGTATGAAAAATCCTGTGGCCACTGACGTGGTGGTTTTGGATGAGCAACTGGTTGATCCTCTCCCTCCAATGTCCCACCCTATCTCTCTACAAACCCCTCCAACTGCAGCAGTCTGTACTGGCTTTGTAACACCGTTCAGACCCTGACCCCTCTCTGTAACACTCTCACCACCTCCAGCACCTTCATCTCTCCCTGTTCCTGTCACGTCATTAAACCCTGACAATGATTCCCGTTCCACCTGCCCTCTTCCTGCTCGCAGACCCTTTGCAATCCCTTTAAAACTTACTCTTAAAGCACGCTCTCACTTCTGGATTTTAAGCACGTTTTGCTGATCTTGTTTGCCTCATAATCTAATATGATCCATTTTGTCCTGAGTGAGGGACAGGAGTGAGTTTCTTGTTGAGGTTTTGTCTGTTTTGATGGAATGTACTTTTTTTGAGTGATTTACACTGTTCCTTCAAATGTTTTCCACTGTTCATTTACAGATACATGTTCCAGTCTGTTTAGCCTATTTACCTTGGTCACTTCTCCTGTCAAATGTACGCAATTGGCTATTTTTGTTTTTCATTGTAACTTGTCCTTTCTGTGATTCACTCTAAAACTTTATATTTCTTTAAACTGCACTTTATCACAATTTCCCGGAGGATCTCTCCAGGTGACATTACTCATTCACTAAGTTTCATCACACAACCATCGATCTGACATAGTTATGTCCCTAGCTAATTGCACAATGTATTATTCAAAGAAACACTGAAAAAAAAAATTATCTGTACTTCCCTTCCACTATCACTGTTGCCAGTGTGATTTTCCCAGATTATGCGAATATTGAAGTTTCCCAAAATTATCACAATACCTTTGTTAAAAAATTCCAATTAATTCCTGTTTAATGCAGTAATGTGCAATGAAATGCTGTTCGGTGGCTAAAAGTGTTCTGCTGTTTCTGTCCTTGGCAAGTAGTAGCCAGAATTTACATTCAGACTGACTCTACTTCATGATCTGCGGCCAAATGCTTTCTCTAAAATGCCTTTGTTATCCATTATAGTTCTCGTTGCGCATTTTGCCTGAGTTTCTGCAAGGTTGTGAGCTATTGAATACTTATGTTCACCTTTTGTTCGCCCTGTAACCATGTCTCCCTGGTGTCTAAATTTATTTTATCTCCGTGTCACAAATCCATCTACCTTATTGCAGAGACCTTGTCCATGCGAAAAAAAAGACAATCTACTCTTTCCCAAAATGTCCTGTCACATACCTATTCTCTGATTTACAGGTTAAGTTAAACTCTGTCCCTTTCGGTTCTTTTCTGCATGTCTTCAGCCACATTCCCATGCTGTTCCGATGCGTCATCTTTTCTCTTTGGATTTGGAAAGCTCCTTTCACCTGAACCCTGTCCCGGCATCCTCTCTGTCAGTTTAAAGCCCTGTCCATAAACCTACCGACATGATTGGCCAGGACACTGGTCCCAGCGCGGTTCCAGTGGGTCCATCCTAATGGATTATTTTTTTAAAAATCAGGTATGGGATGTGGGTGTCTCTGGCTGACCAGCCTTTCTTGTCCAGCCCGAGCTGCCATTGAGCTGAGTAGCTTGCTCAGCCATTTCAGAGAGTAATTGAGAGGCAAACACTTTGCTGTGGTTATGTAGTGCAGAGCTGAAAATGTGTTGCTGGAAAAACTCAGCAGGTCAGGCAGCATCCAAGGAACAGGAGAATCGACGTGTCGGGCATAAGCCCTTCTTCAGGAATGTAGTGCAGACCATGTTAGGATGGGCAGATGTCCATCTCTGAAGGACAAGTGTACGGGTTTTTTGTACATCAGCAATGATCTCACACTTACATGTGGATTGTTAATTACTATTTTTAAAATTATTGATTTCAAATTCCACCATTTCTGATGGTGGGATTCAAACCTTTCTCCCCTGTACCTTAGTTGAGGTTTTGGATACGTGCTGTAGTAATACCACTCGGCCATCCCCTCACCTGCTCAATGGTTGCCCATCCCTGAATACTGACACCAGTGCATCATGAAGCTAAACCCGTTTTTCTGACACAATTGTTTGATCTTGATAACTTGCTGCACTCTGGTGATATCACTCAGTCTCTCTCCATATCCTTTACTGTATGGGTCTAATTGCTGCCTCTGTCAGTGTCTCTCACTCAGAATCTCCAGATCCTGAGCCAACAGAATTCTCCACTCCAGAGAGACGCAGCAGCACAGGCCAGGGATGGAAACTGAGATTTTCCAGATCCCTGTGGGACACAGTGCCATTTTCTATGTGTAACCCTCACAGCATCAGTCTAATTTAACATTCTGTCTATCTCTCTGTCTCCTACATGTACTCAGGAAGGTCCTGACGCAATAGACTTCCCAACTGCTGGGTGTCTCGTCAATCATCACATTGAAGATGGTTGGTCAGCCAGAGAGACAAAGAGCAGGGGGATCTGGAGCCTTCAATAAATCCTGCAGGAAGGTAAGATCATTAACAGTGCACAGAGCAGAGAGCAATGAGAGGGCTCCAAACATCAGCTAACAGGACATGACATAGATACAGTGCTGGATGGGGAGCACAATACAGACATACCCCAGGCTCAATCCCTGCCCATAATGTAAGGTCTGTTGTACTAAGACTAACCACACTGTAACACTAAATCTATGTCATATCTTGGTGACCAACGTCTTCAATAATATTTAAAATCCTATAACAGTTGCTATCTTTGTAACCTCCTCCCTTCCTTATAGTCACTTCACTAATTTGAAGCATACTGCACTCCAGCCTACCATTCCGATCACTGTAACTTGCTTCAGTGTCTACAACATGTCTTATCTCAGTAGTCTCCTCCTCTTTAACTGGATACAGAGTCATGTAGCACGGAAACAGAACCTTCACTCCAACTCATCAATTCTGACCATGATTCTTAGACTAAATGTGTCACATTTGCCTGCATTTGGCCCTTATCTCTTCAAACCTTCTCCTCTCCATGTATCTCCCCAAATGTCTTTTCCATGTTGTAATTGTCCACGTTTCTCCATGTGGCCCTGGCAGTCCGTTCCGTCTATGTACCATCCTCTGTGGATAATGTTGCCCCTCAGCTCCCTCTTTAAATCCTTGCTCTCTCACCTCCTGTTTATACCCTCTAGTTTAGGACTCACCTACCCTTGGCTTTTCACCTTACTGAGGCCCCGCATGGTTTTATAAACCTTTATAAGGTCAATCCGTATCCTCCTCTGCCTAAGGCAAATATTTAGGTCAATGTTACACATGTCTCCAAATCATATCAAAGCTCTGGACAATGAAGGAAAGTGCGCCATACTGCTTTCACCGCCCTGTCCAACTGCAATGTCACTTCCGAGGAACAATGTAACTGCAGCCCTTGGTGTCTCTCTGTTCGACAACACTGTCCAGGGCCAAACCATTAACTGTGTTAGTCCTCCCTGGTTTGTCTCAACAAAACCCAACACCATACGTCAACTGCATCTTTCATTCCTTGATCCACTGGCCCCGTTGTTCAAGAGCCCCTTTGATAACCATATTCACTGCACACGACGCGATTAATTTGATCATCTGCAAACTTACTAACAATGACTCCCATATTCTCAATCAAATCGTTTATGTAGATGATACATATCAGTGGACCCAGCCCCGATCCTTATAGCACTCCTCTGGTCACAGGCCTCCATTCTGAACAACAATCCTCTCCCACCTCCCTCTGTCTCCTACTGTCAAGCCAATTTTGTATCCAGTTGGCTAGCTCGCCCTGATCCCATGTGATCTAACCTTCTGAACCAGTATATCATGCTAAACCATGTCAAAGGTCCTGCTGACTTTAGTGTAGACAATGTATGGTCACCACTTCAACAAAAGCAATCAAGTTAGTGAGACCTGACTTTGTATACACAAAGCTGTGCTGACTATCTTTCATCAATCCTTGCCTTTGCAAATGCATGTAACTCCTGCCTGGCAGAATCACTTCCACAACCTACCCATCACTGACCTCTGGCTAATTGGTCTTTAGTTCCCTAGCATTCCATCAGTGTTTCTCAAATAATTGACCAAAACTATATTCTTGTCAGAGTTGTACAGCATGGAAACAGACCCTTCAGTTGGTACTAAACATAATCTCAAACTAAACCCATCCCAGCTTCCTGTTGCTGGCCCATATCCCTATTTCCTATTCCCGTACTTAACCAAATGTCTGAAAAACGTTGTAATTGTACCCACATCCACCCCTTCCTCAAGAAGTTCATTCCACACTCAAACCGCCCTCTGTAACAATTTGACCCTCATGTCGTTCTTTTGAAGATCTCTCTCCTCGAACATTAAAAATGTGGACCCTTTTCTTGAGACTCCCCCATCCTGGGGAAAATGCAGCTACCGTTAACGCTATCTAAATCTCTCATTATCTTATAAACTTCTATAAGGTCACCTCTCAATCTTGAGGCTCCTGCCATTTTTCAGAACTCAAGCCTTCCATACTCAACAACATCCTGGTAAATCTCTTCTGAACCCCTTGCAGCTGAATAATATCCTCCCTATAACTGGGTGACCAGAGCTGGACAGAGTGTTGCAGAAGAGGCCTCACTGATATTGGTACAATCACAACATGACGTCCCAAATCCTACACTCAATGGACTGAGCAATAGTGTGTTTGTTCTCCCTCGCTGTGTGTGTGCGTGTCCCTCCCTTGCTGTGTGTGTGTGTGTGTGTGTGTGTCCCTCCCTCGCTGTGTGTGTGCCTGTCCGTCCTTTGCTCGGTGTGTGTGTGTGTGTGTGTGCCTGTCCCTCCTTTGCTCGGGGTATGTGTGTGTGCCTCCCTCGCTGCGTGTGTGTGTGTGTGTCTCCCTCGCTGTGTATGTGTGAGTTCCCCCCTTGCTCTTTGTGTGTGTGTGTGTGTGTGTCCCTCTTGGTGTGCGTGTGTGCTTGGCCCTCCCTCGTTGTGTGTGCATGTGTCTCCCCCCTCGCTGCGTGCGCGTGTCCCTCTCTTGCTCTGTGTGTGTGTGTGTGTGTGTGTGTGTGTGTGTGTGTTTGTGTGTGTCCATGTCCCTCCCTGGCTGTGTGTGTGTGTGTGTCCCTCTCTTGCTGTGTGTCTGTGTTTGTGTGCTTGAGCATGTGTGTGTCCATCCCTCGCTGTGTGTACGTGTCCCCTCTTGCTGTGAGTATGTGTGACCCTTTTACAGTTAATGTGAGTGTCCTTCCCTTGGTGTGTTTGTGTGTGTGTGTGTGTGTCCCTCCCTTGCTTTGTGTCTGTGTGTGTGTGTGTGTGCGTGTCCCTCTCTTGCTTTGTGCCTGTGTGTGTGCGCGCCTCTTGCTGTGTGCATACGTGTCACTCCCTCGCTCTGTGTGTGTGTGTGTGTGTGTGTGTGTCCCTCCCTTGTGTGTGTGTGTGTGTGTCCCTCCCTTGTGTGTGTGTGTGTGTGTGTCCCTCCCGTGTGTGTGTGTGTGTGTGTGTCCCTCCCTTGTGTGTGTGTGTGTGTGTGTGTCCCTCCCTTGTGTGTGTGTGTGTGTGTGTGTCCCTCCCGTGTGTGTGTGTGTGTGTGTGTGTGTGTGTGTGTGTGTGTGTCCCTCCCTTGTGTGTGTGTGTGTGTGTGTGTGTGTGTCCCTCCCTTGCTTTTTGTGCGTATCCCCACCATTGTATGTCCGCATCGCCCCTCGCTGTGTGAGTGCCTGTCCCCCCTGGCTGTGTGTGCGTGTGTCCCTCCCTCGTCATGTCTGTGCGTGTCCCCTCTCCCTGAGTGTGCGTGCCCCTTTGCAATTTCTGTGCACATGCCCTCCCCCTCGCCGTGTGTCTGCTTGTCCATCCTTCCCTGTGTGTGTGCGTGTCCCTCCCTTGCTGTTTATGTGCGTGTCCCTCTCTCGCTCTGTGTGTTTGTGTACATCCCTTCCTCGCTGTGTGTGTGCATGTCCTTCCCTCGCTCTGTGTGTGTGTGTGTGTGTGTGTGTGTGTGTGTGTGTGTGTGTGTGTGTGTGTGTGTGTGTGTCCCTCCCTGGCTGTGTGTGTGTGTCCCTCCCTGGCTGTGTGTGTGCATGTCCTTCCCTCGCTGTGTGTGCATGTCCCTCCCTGGCTGTGTGTGTGTGCGTGTCCCACTCTCACTGTGTGTGTCTGTGTTTGTGTGCTTGCGCATGTGTGTGTGTCCCTCCCTCACTGTGTGTGTGTGTGTGTGTGTGTGTATATGTATGCATTTCAATTCCTCACTGTGCCTGTGTGTCCCTCCCACGCTGTGTGCATGTGTGTGTCCCTCCCTCACTTTGTGTGTGTGTGTCCCTCTTGCTGTGTATGCGTCTCACTCCCTCGCTGCGCGCGCGTGTGTGTGTGTGTGTGTGTGTGTGTGTGTGTGTGTCCCTCCCTTGCTCTTTGTGTATATCCCCCTTGCAGTATGAGTGCATGTCCCCCCTTGCTGTGTGTGCGTGTCCCTCCCTCACCGTGTCAGTGCGTGTCCCCTCTACTGTGATTGCCCCCTCTCACTTTCTGTGCACATTTCCTCCCCCTCGCTGTGTGTGTCCCTCCTTCCCTGTGTGTGTGTGTGTGTGTCCGTCCCTCGCTGTGTGTGTTTGTGTATGACCCTCCATCGCTGTGTGTGTGCATGTCCTTCTCTCCCTCCTGTGTGTGTGTGTGTGTCCCTCCCTTGCTCTTGTATATATCCCCCTTGCTGTGTGAGTGCATGTCCCCCTTTGCTGTGTGTGCGTGTGTCCCTCCCTCGCCGTGTCTCTGTGTGTCCCTTTCACTTTCTGTGCACATTTCTTCCCCCTCGCCGTGTGTGTGCTTGCCCCTCCTTCCCTGTGTGTGTGTTTGTGTGTGTGTGTGTGCATGTCCCTCCCTGGATGTGTGTGCGCCTGTCACTCACTTGCTGTCTGTATGTGTCCGTCCCTTGTGTGTGTGTGTCCCTCCATTGCTCTTTATGGATATCCCCCTCACTGTGTGTGCGCATCTCCCCTCGGTGTGTGAGTGCATGTCCCCCCTTGCTGTGTGTGCGTATGTCCCTCCCTTGCTGTGCCTGTGCATGTCCCCTCTCGTTGTGTGTGCGTGCACCCTCTCAATTTCTGTGCACATGTCCTCCCCCTCGCCGTGTGTCTGCTTGTCCCTCCTTCCCTGTGTGTGTGCGTGTCCCTCCCTCACTGTGTGTGCGCGTATCCCTCCCTCGCTGCGTGTCTCAGCATGTCCCTCCCTCGCTGTGTGTGTGTCCCTTCCCCCCGTTTGTGTGTATGTGTCACATCCTCACAGTCTGTGTTTGTGTGTGTCCCCTTCACTGCACGTCCCTTACTCGCTGTTTGTGTGTGTGTCACTCCATCGCGTTATGTGTATGTGTCTCTCTCTCTCACTGTGTGTGTGTGCATGTCCCTCCCTCGCTCTGTGTGTGTGTGTGTGTGTGTGTGTGTGTGTGTGTGTGTAAGTGTGTCTCTGTCCCACGTTGTGTGTATACATGTCCCTCCCTTGCTCTGTGTATGTGTGAGATCCCCCCCCTTGCTGTCTGTGTGTGTGTCCCTCTTGCTGTGTGTGTGTGTGCGTGGCCCTCCCTCACTGCATGTGCATGTGTCTCCCCCTCACTGTGTGTGCGTGTCCTCTCTTGCTCTGTGTGTGTTTGTGTGTGACCCTCCCTCGCTGTGTGTGCATATCCCTCCCTGGCTGTGTGTGTGCGTATCCCTCTCTTGCTCTGTGTGAGTGTGTGTGTGTGTCCCTGAAGATGTGCACGTGTGTGTGTGTCTCACCCTCGCTGTGTGTGCGTGCGTGTCCCTCCCTCGCTGTGTGTGTGTGCGTGTGTCTCCCCCTCACTGTGTTTGCGAGTGTTCCTCTCTTGCTCTGTGTGTGCATGTTTGTGTGCGTGTGTCTCTCCCTCGCTGTGTGTGTGTCCCTCTCTCGTTGTGTGTGTCTGTGTTTGTGTGCTTGCGCATGTCCCTCCCTCACTGTGTGTGTGTCCCCCACTTGCTGTGAGTATGTGTGTCCCTCTTGCAGTGTATGTGTGTGTCCCTCCCTCGCTGTGTGTGTGTGTGTGTCCCACTCTCGCTGTGTGTGCGTGTCCCTCCCTCGCTGTGTGTCTGTTTGTATCCCCTTAACTGTGTGTATATGTTCGTGTCCCACCCTCGCTTTGTGTCTGTGTGTGTGTGTGTGTGTGTCCCTCTTGCTCTGTGTGCGCGTGTCACTCCCTCGCTCTTTGTGTGTGTGTGTGTGTGTGTCCCTCTTGCTCTGTGTGCGCGTGTCACTCCCTCGCTCTTTGTGTGTGTGTGTGTGTCCCTCATTGCTCTTTGTGTATATCCCCTCACTGTGTGTGCGCTTCTCCCCTCGCTGTGAGTGCATGTCCCGCCTCGCTATGTGCGCGTGTCCCTCCCTTGCCTGTGCGTGTCCTCTCTCGCTGTGCGTGCATGTCCCCTCTCAATTTCTGTGCACATGCCCTCCCCCTCACCGTGTGTGTGCTTTTCCCTCCTTCCCTGTGTGTGTGTGTCCTACCCTTGCTGTGTATGCAGGTGTCCCTCCCTCGCTGTGTGTGTACATGTCCTTCCCTCGCTGTGTTTGTGTGCCCCTCCCACGCTGTGTGTGCATGTCCTTCCCTCCCTCGCTCTGTGTGTGTGTGTGTGTGTGTGTGTCCCCTTCCCTCCCTCGCTCTGTGTGTGTGTGTGTGTGTGTGTGTGTGTGTGTGTGTGTGCGCGCGCGCGCTCCTCCCTCGGTGTGTGCGTGCGCGTGTCCCTCCCTCGCTCGCTGCGTGTGTGTATGTGTCCCTCCCTCGCTGTGTGTCTGCGGGTAACCCCCTCACTCTGCGTAGTGCGCGTGTCCCTCCCTCGCTATGTGTGTGTATGTGTCCCTCCCTCGCTGTGTGTCTGCGGGTAACCCCCTCACTCTGTGTAGTGCGCGTGTCCCTCCCTCGCTCTGTGTGTGTGTGTGTCTCTCCCTCGCTGTGTGTCTGCGGTAACCCCCTCACTCTGTGTGTTTGCGTATCGCTCCCTCGCTGTGCGTGTCCCTCCCTTGCTGTGTGTGCACGTGTCCCTCCCTCGCTGTGTGTGTGTGTATCTGTGCGTGTCCTTCCCTCGCTTTGCGTGTGTGTCCGTCCCTTGTGTGTGAGTGTGTGCCCACCTTGCTGTGTGCGTGTGTTCCACTCTTGCCATGTCTGTGTGTCCTCTCTCGCTGTGTGTGCGTGCCCCCTCTCAATTTCTGTGCACATGCCCTCCCCCTTGACATGTGTGTGCTTATAGCTACTTCGCGGTGTGTGCTTGTCCCTCCTTCGCGGTGTGTGCATGTCCCTCCCTTGCAGTGTATGTGCATGTCCCTCCCTCACTGTGTGTGTGTGTGTGTGTATTCCCCTCACCATAAGTGTGTGTGTTTGTCCCTTCCTCACTGTGTGTGTGCGTCTCTCCCTTGCTCTGTATTTGTGTTTGTGTGTGTGTGTGTCCCTCCTTCGCTTTATGTGTGCGTGTCCCCGTCCCTCGCTGTGTGTATGTGCGCATCCCTCCCTCGCTGTGTGTGTGTGTCCCTCCCTCGCCATGTGTCTGTCTGTATTCCCCTCACTGGGTATGTGTTTGTGTGTCCCTCCTTCGCTTTGTGTGTGTGTGTCCCTCCCTCGCCGTGTGACTGTGTGTATGTGCGTGTCCCTCCATCGCTCTGTGTGTGTATGTGTGTATGTTTGTGCGTGTCCCTCCCTTGCTTTGCGTGTGTGTACCCCCTCTCAATTTCTGTGCACATGCCCTCCCCCTCGCAATGTGTGTGCTTGTCCCTCCTTTGCTGTGTGTCCCTCCCTCGCTGTGTGTGTGTGTGTGTGTGTGTGTGTGTGTGTCTGTGTCTTTGCTGTGTGTCTGTGCTTGTCCCTCCTTCGCTGTGTGTGTTTGTCCCTCCCTCGTTGTGTGTGCGTATCCCTTTCTTGCTGTGTGTATGCGTGTCCCTCCCTCGCTGTGTTTGTGTGCGCGTCCCCCCCTTGCTGTTTGTGTGCGTGTCCCTTCCTTGCTGTGTGTGTGTCTCTTCCTCATTGTGTGTGTGTGTGTCCCTTCCTCGCTGTGTGTGTGCGTGTCCCCCTCGCTGTGTGCGCGTGTCCCTCCTCGCTGTGTGTGTGCATGTCCTCCCCTCGCTGTGTCTGTGTGTGTGTGCGGATGCATGTCCCCCCCCCCTTCGCTGTGTGTGTGTGTGTGTCCCTCCCTTGTGTGTGTGTGTGTGTCCCTCCCTTGCTTTTTGTGCATATCCCCACCATTGTATGTCCGCATCGCCCCTCACTGTGTGAGTGCCTGTCCCCCCTGGCTGTGTGTGCGTGTGTCCCTCCCTCGTCATGTCTGTGCGTGTCCCCTCTCCCTGAGTGTGCGTGCCCCTTTGCAATTTCTGTGCACATGCCCTCCCCCTCGCCGTGTGTCTGCTTGTCCATCCTTCCCTGTGTGTGTGCGTGTCCCTCCCTTGCTGTTTATGTGTGTGTCCCTCTCTCGCTCTGTGTGTTTGTGTACATCCCTCCCTGGCTGTGTGTGTGCATGTCCTTCCCTCGCTGTGTGTGCATGTCCCTCCCTGGCTGTGTGTGTGTGCGTGTCCCACTCTCACTGTGTGTGTCTGTGTTTGTGTGCTTGCGCTATGTGCGTGTCCCACCCTTGCTGCGTGTGCGCGTGACCCTCCCTCGCTGTGTGTGTGTCGCTTCCTCGCTGTGTGTGTCCCTCCCTCGCTGTGTGTCTGCGTGTATCTCCCTCACTGTGTGTGTTTGCGTGTCGCTCCCTTGTTGTGTGTGTGTGTGTGTGTGTGTGTGTGTGTGTGTCCAAAATTTGCACCATCAGTGAACTGGCCATCATAAGTTGACTGTGGTATTCAGGAATGTGTGGTATAAGTAAGTTCACCATGAGAAATGCAGGGTTTAATGTATAGGTAGAGGGGTGGGTCTGGGTAGGATGCTCTTCAGAGTTTTGGAATGGACTGGTTGGGCCGAATGGCCTGGTTCCACATGATGGCGATTCTATTCAGGTTATTGTCCAGCCCTGTCAACCATCCCCGTCTCTTACACCTGACCTTATCCCCAATATTCTCCTTAACACAGTAATCTCCTCCAGACTCTAAAACACTCCTTGCCGATGTAAGCTTCTCCAGTCCTGACAAAGATCGATATGTCTGTCACCTCTTCCTGCTTTTCGAACCCTCCCTATAACTATTCCCATTTGGTACAGTACTCCCAATCATTGTTCCCTCTTGAAACTCCCATAAACATTTGTGTCTCTGAAAACTCACCTGGACTGTCTCAACTTCCCTTTGACAGTTACATGCTGAGACCTGCGCTATATCAGTGAAGTAATTAAGTCTTGGCAACACTCACTGTTATAACCTCCCTCCTGCCTTACAGCACTGAGGATCTGTAGAAGCTCTTTTCAAACCGACAGCCATCTCTGTGTCTGTAATCTCCTCCACTCCCTATAATACATTCTCTCTGAGCTCCTCTGTAGTCCACTAAACACTCCCTAACACTGTCTGTATCATTGTAACCTTCTCCAAAAACACAACCTTCCCTATCTGTGTAAATCCCTACACCGGTCCCTATCCCTCTCAGCTCCATCTAACAATACAACCCTCCATGTCTGTGTATTCACCTTCAGTCTCTACTCACCTCCCTATCTGTGTAACCTTCTCCATGCATTTTTGCTTCAGTCTCTTCAACTGTCTCTATCAGTGTAACCTCTTCCAGACGTGAAAACTCTCCTCTTTCTGACTTACTCAGACCCCACACCCCTCACTATCTATAACCTACTCCTATCTGAGAAACCTACCTCTGCAAATTGCTCCAACTCTTCAACTCTCCATAAGCTCCTGCAGCTCTTACATCCCTCCCTATCTACCAAATCTCTTCCATTCCCTAAACACCAACAGTCTGTGGAGACCCGACCACCATCCCTATCAGTGTAATCCTCTCAGGTCTCTGCAGTAATCCTGATCTGTCGAACTCACTCCATTCCTGTGCCTCTCCCAATCCAGTCCCTACAAAACCCACTATCTATTTAACACCCTCCTGTCACTATCACCCCCATGTCAATGTAAGCTCCTCCTGTGTCTCCACCATCTACCCATCTCCGTAACCTTGTCCAGCTCTTACACCACTATCTGTTTAAACATCACCCTCCTCTACAACTTCCTCCTGTTTGTGCTATGCTCCCTTATCTGTGAAACTGTCTCCAACCAAAATTGTTATCCCAGTCTCTGAAAAGAAATCCAGATTCCACGGCCTCCATAACCCCCAGAACCTAAGCCTTCCTATGTCTATAAACGTCTTCAGTCACGACTCCCCTGTATATCTCAGTTTGTTCTTCCAGTCGATACAAAGCTCTTTATCTCTGTAATCTGCTCAGCTCCCTAAAACAGTCCCTGTCTGTGATCCAGCCCTGGCCTACAATCATCCTTATCCCTGTAAACTTCTCCATCCCTCCCAACATTCCCATCTCCATGAACCCCAGTCAGCCCTACAGCTCTCCACATTTCTGTAACCTCCTGTGGGTCTATGGTCCTCCCTCCCTGTGAAACCACCTCCAGTCCCCCCATCCCTCCCAATCTGGGTCCTCTGCTCCAGATCAGACCATTGCTGTCTCTGTAAACACCTCCACTCCTGACAACTCTTCCCATTTGTGTAACCTCGTTCAGACCCCATACTCTCCAGCTTCCTGAATCCTCTTCCTGCATTGCAATCAAAACCACATGTTTTTGTAAAATCCTCCAGTGCTTACACTCTCCCCAACTCAGTAACCTTTTGCGGTCCTAACAAAGCACCTAAACTATGAAACCCCTCATTTCCCTACAATTCTCCCTCCCTCCCTCTTCAAATGCCTTCATCACCATGAGACCTCACAATTACTAAAGCCTCCTTTTGGCACTGCCACCCTCCTAATATCTGCAAAATCCTCGTGTCCTGATATCCCTCCCTATCTCTGTAACTCCCTCCACCCTCCAGTGTCATTCTGGGGAACATGGCAGAGGAGAGAAGATTTGTAGTGTCTGGACCATGTTACGGAGGTAGAATTCTGGGCATTACAGATTTGGCCGAATGTCTGTGGTGTGCAGATTATTGGCGAGGACTCTAAAGAAAGGATTTACGACTACTTGGAAAACCATAGTTGAATTAGCCACAGTCAGTATGGGTTTGTGAGGGGTCAGGTCATGCCTCACAAACCTGATTGAATTCTTTGAGGATATGACAGAATATGTTGATGGCTCATTCAAAAAAGAAGGAAAATTGGGATACAGGGAAATCTGTCTGTCTGGAGACAGGATTGGATGGCCCAGAGAAGACAGAGGGTGGCAGCAGATGGACAGTATTGAGCCTGGAGCTCAGTGACCAGTGGTGTACTGTAACAATCAGCTCCAGGAGTCTGCTCTCTGTGATTTTTGTAAATGACTTGGATGTGGATGTTGGAGAGTGGGTTAGTAAGTTTGCCAATAACATGAAGGTTGATGGAGTGGTGGGGAATGTGGGAGGGCTGTTGGAGGTTGCAATGTGACATTGACAGGACGCAGAGCTGGGCTGGAAGTGGCAGATGGAGTTCAATCTGGAAAAGTGTGAAGTGATTCATTCTGGAAGGTCGAATTTGAATCCAGAATACAGGGTGAAAGGCAGAATACTTGTCAGTGTGGAGGAACAGAGATCATGGGGTCCGTGTCCATAGATCCCTCAAAATCGCCACGCACGTTGGTAGGGTTGTTAAAAAGGCATATGTTGTGTTGGCTCCCCTTAGAAGGGGATTGACTGTAAGAGCCGTGAGGTTTTACCGCATCTTTATAGCGTCCTGGTGAGACCACACTTGGAATACTGTGTTCAGTTCCTGTTTACAGGAAGGATGTGCAAGTTTTAGAGAGTGTACACAGGAGATTTACCAAGATGCTGCCTGTAATGGAGGGCATTTCTTGTGGAGAAAGGTTGAGGGAGCTAAGGCTTTTTTCATTGGAGTGAAGAAGGAGGTGGGGCGACTTTGTGGAGGTGAAAAAGATGATGAGAGGCACAGAGAGAGTGAATAGTCAGAGACGTTTCCTCCTATCGCATAAATGGCTATTACAAGGCGGCATAATTTTAAGGTCAATGGAGGATGGATAAGAGGATAGAAAATGGTAGGTGGTTGGATGGACTGCCAATGGTGGGAGTAAAATTAGACACATCTGGGACATTTAATAGACTCTTGGACAGACACATGGATAATAGTAAAATGAAGGGTATGTAGTTATTTTGAGCTTACAGTTGGAGAAAAGGTTGGCATGAAATCATGGCCGAAGGGTCTTGGGCTGAACTGTTCTGTGTTCTGTGTTCTGTCTGGTAAACTGGGTAATAAGCTCAGATCAGTGTAAAAAAGGATATGGCTTTCAGGAGGAGCTCGTGAACTGGATACAAAATTTGCTTGATGGTAGGAGACAGAGAGTGGTGGGAGACATGTTGTTTTTCTGACTGGAGGCATGTGACCAGCGGTGGAGTGGGTCCTGTGTTGTTTGTCATTTGGATAAATGGTTTGGATGGAAATATTGGTTTCCTGGTAAGTAATTGTTTTGGGTGACACTGAAATTGGTGGGAAAGTGGACAGTGAAGAAGGTTATCTGTGATACAACAGGATGAACAGTCCTGCTGGGATAGTGGGCTGAAGAATAGCAGATGGAGTTTAATTAGATAAAGGTGAGGTGTTCCATTTTGGTGAAACAATCCAGGGTGGGACTTGTACAGTTAATGTTCGGGCCCTGGGTAGTGTTTTCAGTCAGAGACCCAGGGATGCAGGTACACAGTTCTTTGAATGTGGTGTCCCAGGTAGACAGGCTGGTGAAGCAGGTGTTTGGGATGGTTACCTTCATTGGGGAGAGCATTAAGAGTAAGAGTTGGGATGTCATGTTGTATCTGTAAAAGACATTGGTGGGGCCACCATTAAAACATTGTTTATCAGGAGGAAGAACTCATCTAGTTCACTAACCACCTTTAGGGAAGGACATCAAATATTCTAACCTGGTCTGGCCGACATGTGACTCCAGACCCACAGCAATATTGCTGACTCTGAGCTACCCTCTCAGTAATTAGCAGAGGGGTCAAATACCGTTGTTCCAGGCAGTGACACCCACATCCCATGAATGAATATATAAAAATACCTATGTCTCTCCCTACCTCTGCAAATCCCTCCAGCTGCAGCAATCCGTCCTGGCTTTGTCACACCCTGACCACTCTCTGTAACACTCTCACCATCTCCAGCACCTTCACCTCTCCCTGTTCCTATTGTGTCAATAAACCCTGACCGTGGCTCCCCTTCCCACAGCCCTCCTCCTGCGAGCAGACCCATTGCAATCTATTTAACATTTACTCCGAAAACACTCTCTCACTTCAGGATTTTAAGTCCTTTTTGGTGATCTTCTCAGCCTCATAATCTAGTATGTTACCTTTTGAACCTGAGTGAGGGATCAGTGGGAATTTCTTGCTGAGGTTTTTACTGTTTCAATGGAATGTCGTTTTGTTGAGTATTTTACATTGTTCCTTCAAATGTTTTCCACTGTTCATTTACAGGCACATATTTCAGTCTGTTTAGCCTGTTTACCTTGGTCAGTTCTCCTCTCAACTTCATGTCATTGGCTATTTTTGTTTCTAGTTGTAGCTTGTCCTTTCTGTGATTCACTTTAAAACTTTGTTTATTTAAAGTGCACTTTATCACAATTTCCCGAAGGATCTCTGCAGGTGACATTACTCATTCACTAAGTTTCATTACACGGTCGCTCTGCGATTGTTATGTCCCTTAACAGTTGCACAATGTGTTTTTCAAAGAAACACTGAAAAAAAATTAACCGAACTCCTCTTCCAATATCAATGCTGTCCGTGTGATTGTCCCAGATTATACAAATATTGAAGTTTTACAAAGTTATCACAATACCTTTGTTAAAAAATTCCAATGAGTTCCTGTTTAATGCAGTGACGAGCCATTAAATGCTGTTCGGTGGCTAAAACTGTTCTGCTGCTTCTGTCCTTGACAAGTAGTAGCCAGAATTTACATTCAGACTGACTCTACTTCATGATCTGAGGCTAATTGATTTCTCTGTAAAGCCTTTGTTATCCATTATTGTTAGCGTTGCCCATTTTGCCTGAGTTTGCACAAGATTACGAACCACTGAATATTTTTGTTTACCCTGTATCCATGTCTCCCTGGTGTCTAATTCTCTTTTATCTCTGTGTCACAAATCCATCGACCTTATTACAGCAACGTTGTCCGTTCAAAACAAAAACAGAATATTCTCTCTTCCACAATTTTCTGTCACAAACCTATTTGCTGATGTACAATTTTAATTAACCTCTGTCCCATCCTGTTCCTTTCTGCTAGTGTTCAGCCACATTCACAGGCTATTCCATTGCTTTACCTTTTCCCTTTGGATTTGAAAGCTCCTTTCACCTGCATTCTCTCTGTCAGTTTAATTCCCTGTCCATAAACCTACCGACATGATTGGCCAGGACACTGGTCCCAGCACGGTTCCAGAGGGACCATCCGAATAGTTTCTTTTAAATCAGGTATGGGATGTGGGTGTCTCTGTCTGACCAGCCTTTCTTGCCCAGCCCTCGTTGACCTTGAGCTGAGTGACTTGCTCGGCCATTTCAGAGGGTAATTGAGAGGCAAACCCTTTGCTGTGGGGATGTTGTGCAGACCACGTGAGGATGGGCAGATGTCCTTCTCTAAAGGACAAGTGTTTGGATTTGTTGTACATCAGTAATGGTTTCATACTTATTTGTGGATTGTTAATTATTATTTTTAAAATTATTGATTACAAATGTCTCCTTTTCAGATGGCGGGATTCAATCCTGCCTCCCCTGAACATGAGCTGAGGTTTTGGATACATTCTCTCGCAATAATACCACGAGGCCATTACTTCACCTGCTCACTGGGTGCTCATCCCTGAGCACTGATACCAGGGCATCATGAAGCTAAACCCATTCTTCCCACACAATTGTGTGATCCTGACATCTTCCAGCAATCTGGGACTATCACTTAATATCGCTCCATTTTCCATATCTCTGTGGGACTCAGTGCCATTCTCCATGTGTAACCCTCACTGCATCTGTTTAATTTCCCATTCTGTCTATTTCTCTGTCTCCTGTAGGTACTCAGGAAAGTCCTGACTCAATAGCCTTCCCAGCTGCTGGGTGGATTGTCCATCACCTCATTGAATGCAGTTGGTCTGCCAGAGAGAGACAAAGGGAAAGGAGATCTGGAGCCTTCAATAATTCCTGTAGTGAAGTAAGGTCACCCACAGTGCACAGAGCAAAGAACAATGAGAGGGCTCCAAACATCTGTTAACACAACATGACATAGATACAGTGCTGGAGGGGAGCACAGTACACACACACCCCAGGCTCAATCACCATCCCAATGTAAGTTCTGTTATATTAAAACTCACTACAACAGTGTATCTATGGCATGTCTTGTGGTCCAGTGTCTTCAATAATTTTTAATTCCTATGACCGATCCTATCGCTGTAACCTCCTGCTCTTCCCGATAGTCCCTCCACATATTTGAAATGTACTGCATTCCAGAATACCATCCCTATCCCTGTAACTTGGTTCAGTGTCTCCAACATGCCTTATCTCGGTAGTCTCCTCCTCTAGTACGGTAAAAACAAGGACTGCAGATGCTGGAAACCAGAGTCTAGATTACAGTGGTGCTGGAAAAGCACGGCAGGTCAGGCAGCATCCGAGGAGCAGGAAAATCGATGTTTCGGGCAAAAGCCCTTCATCAGGAACAGAGGCCGGGTGCCTGCAGAGTGGGGAGATAAATGAGAGGGGGGTGGGGATGGGGAGAAAGTAGCAAAGAGTACAATAGGTGAATGGGGTGGGGAAGAAGGTGATAGGTCAGAATGGAGGATGGGGGAAGGTAGTAAAGAGTACAATGGGTGAATGGGGGTGATAGGTCAGAGTGGAGGGTGGAGTGGATCGGTGGGAAGGGAGATAGGCCATTAGGACAGGTCATGAGGGCGGGGCTGAGCTGGAAGGCTGCAGGTGGGGTGAGATGGGGGAAGGGGAAATGAGGAAACTGGTGAAGTCCACATTGATGCCCTGGGGTTGAAGTGTTCCGAGGCGGAAGGTGAGGCGTTCTTCCACCAGGCGTCGGGTGGTGAGGAAGTGGCGGTGGGGTTGATTGGTGCGGGTGTACCAGAGATGTTCCCTAAAGTGCTCTGTTAGGAGGTGTCCAGTCTCCCCAATGTAGAGGAGACCGCATCGGGAGCAACGGATGTGGACGGCTCCTTTGGGGCCTTGGATGGTGGTGAGGGGAGAGGTGTGGGCGCAGGTTTTGCAATTCCGGCATGGCATAAGAAGGTGCCAGGAAGGGAGGGTGGGTTTTTGGGGGGCGTGGAACCGACCAGGTAGTCACGAAGGGAATGGTCTTTGCGGAAAGTGGAGAGGGTTGGGGAGGGAAATATATCACTGATGGTGGGGTCCGTTTGGAGGTAGCATAAATGGCGGCGGATGATTTGGTTTATGCGAAGGTTGGTAGGGTGGAAGGTGAGCACCAGGGTGTTCTGTCCTTGTTACGGTTGGAGGGGTGGGGTTTAAAGGCGGAGGTGCGGGATGTGGATGTTGGAGGGCATCTTTTACCACATGGAAAGGGAAATTCCGATCTCTAAAGAAGGAGGCCATCTGGTGTGTTCTGTGGTGGAACTGGCCCACCTGGAAGCAGGTACGGTGGAGGCGGAAGAACGGGGAATAGGAGTTGGGAATTTTGCAGGCGGTAGGGTGGGAAGATATGTAATCTAGGTAGCTGTGGGAGTTGGTAGGTTTGTAAAAAATGTTGGTGTCAAGTCAGTTGTCATTAATGGGGATGGAGAGGTCCAGGAAGGGGAGGGAGGTGTCAGTGATGGTCCAGGTAAATTTAAGGTCAGGGTGGAACGTTGGTGAAGTTGATGAATTGCTCAAACTCCTCGAGGGAGCATGAGGTGTTGCCAATGCAGTCATCAATGTTGCGGAGGAAGAGGTGGGGAGTGGTGCCATTGTAACTACGAAAGATGGACTGTTCTACGTAGTCAACAAAGAGACAGGCATAAATGGGTCCCATACTGGTGCCTATGGCTACCCCTTTGGTCTGGAGGAAGTGGGAGGATTTGAAGGAAAATGTGTTAAGGGTGAGGACAAGTTCAGCCAAACGAATGAGAGTATCGGTGGAAGGGTACTGATGTGGACGTTGGGAGATGAAGAAATGGAGGGCTTGGAGGCCCTGGTTATTGTGGATGGAGGTGTGGAGGGATTGGATATCCATGGTGAAGATGAGGCATTGGGGGCTGGGGAAATGGAAGTCTTGGAGGAGTGGAGGGTGTGAGTGGTGTCTCGAATGAATGTGGGTAGTTTCTGGACTGGGGGGATAGGACAATGTCGAGGTAGGCAGACATGAGTTCAGTGGGGTAGGAGCATGCTGAGACAATGGGTCGGTCAGGGTGGTCAGGCTTGTGGATCTTGGGAAGGAGGTAGAACCGGGCAGTGGGGGATCCCGGACAATGAGGTTGGAAGCTGTGGGTGGGAGATCTCCTGAGGTGATGAGGTTCTGTATGGTCTGGGAGATGATGGTTTGGTGATGGGGGGTGGGGTCATGGTCGAGGGAGCAGTAGGAAGAGGTGTCCTCGAGTTGGCGTTTGGCTTCCGTGGTGTAGAGGTCAGTGCGCCAGACTACCACTGAGCCCCCTTTATCTGCTGGTTTGATGGTGAGGTTGGGATTGGAGCAGAGGGATTGGAGGGCTGCACGTTGTGAGGGTGAGAGGTTGGAGTGGGGGAGGGGGGTAGATAGGTTGAGGTGGTTAATGTCTCGGAGGAAGTTGGAAATGAAGAAATCGAAGGCAGGTAATAGGCCAGTGCGGGGTGTCCAGGTGGATGGAGTGTATTGGAGGGCAGCAAAGGGGTCCTCAGAAAATAGGCGGGAGTCTTCATTGTAAAAGTAAGCTCTGAGGCGGATGTGGTGGAAGAAGTGTTCGATGTCACGGCGTGTATTAAATTCATTGATGTGGGGACGGAGGGGGATAAAGGTGAGTCCTTTGCTGAGGACTGATCATTCGTCCTCAGTGAGGGGGAGGTCCGGGGGATGGTGAAAACTCGGCAGGACTGGGAGCTGGGACCAGGCGTAGGTGTGGGGCTGGGGGAGGCGACGGAGCCTGTAACTGGAGTGGGTGTGGTGTTAGGGGGAATGGGGATGGAGTCATGAGCAGGGGTGGGGTTCCCCTCAGGGTTCTGGGGGCAGGGATGTGACGTGGGACCTGGGGGGGTTGTCAGCAGAATGCAAGTGCGCGGCATTGGTGGGGGCAAACACGGCAGTGGGGGCGGGGGCATGGAAGTCACTGAGTGTGTGACATCAGCGATGATGTGAAGGGCGGAAGTGATGTCATTTGTGGTGTGTGAGGAATTGTGAGGGGCAGAAATGGCATTTACTTTATGTTAACCAATAATTTCCTGTCACAAATCTATTTGACAATGTAGTATTTTAATTAAACTCAGTCCCTTACTGTTTCTTTCTGTTGGTCTTCATCCACATCTCCATGGTGTTCCAATATTTCAACCTTTCTCTTTGGACTTGGGAATTTCCATTCACCTCAGACCTGTCCCCCTCCTCATCTGTGTCCATTTATAGCATACTGCATAATCCTGATACCTGGGGAGCCTATCCCAATAAAATAGCTCAGTCCTCCCTGAGTACTGGTAGCAGTGCTCACTGGTCAGAACCACTTCTGATGATAACATTGTGTGATCCTGATACATTCCTGCACTCTGCTGATATCACTGTCTCTCTCCATGTGATATCCCTTACTTTTGGGTCTAATTGCTGCCTCTGTCAGTGTCTCTCGCTCTTGCAGCTACTCCAGATCCTGAGCCAACAGCATTCTCCACTCCAGAGGGACGCAGCGGAACAGGCCAGGAATGGACATTAGGAATTTCCAGATCTCTGTGGGATTCAATGCCATTCTCCATGTGTAACATTCATTGCATCAGTGTAATTTTCCATTCTTTCTTATTTCTCTGTCTCCTGTAGGTATTCCTGATGTCCCTGACTCAGCAGAATTCCCAATTCCTGTCTCGTACATCACCACATTGAAGACAATTGGTCAGCCAGAGAGAGATGGAGAGGGAGATCTGGAGCCTTCAGTAAATCCTGCAGCCGGTAAGATCACTCACAGTAAACAGCACAGGGAGGAGTTAGTGGACTTTAATTCAGACCCTGAGGGGATGATGTTGGAACAATGCTGGGCAAGGAACATGAGAAAATTCTCAGGCTTCATTATCACCATCTTGTCTGTAAATTCATCTGTTCCACAGAACCCTCCCTATGTCTGTCAGTTTCTCCATTGTCTGTTTCATTGATACCACTTCCCCGCTCTCTATCTGCCCCTACAATCCTGCCTATCCCTGTAAGCTCTTCCTACCACGACAACTCTCCAAGTTTCTGCTTTTGCCTTGAATCCCGGGTTCTGTCACATCTCTCCTTAACTGAAGAAAAAACAACTCTTCAGTTCCTTAAGCCATCCTGGTCAGTGTAGTCCTTTCCAGACCTGAAAAACCTCCCTGTCTTTGTGACTTTTTTGAACTCCTACTATCTTCATGATCTCTGTAATCTTCCCGTCACGACAACAAAAAAGCTCTGTACCTCAGTAACCTCCTCCAGCTGTTAGACTCCTCCTTGTCTCTGGGCACAGTGCAGAGTGACCCTGCTTCTCTCATAAATTAGTTTCTGCATTTCTAATGATGACTATGAACTCTTCCTGTTTCTGAAATGCACTCAGTCTCTGTAAACTCTGCTGGTCCCGATTGATGTAATTTCCTTCGATAACTACAAACCTTTCTACCTTTAATCTCCTCCAGACGCGCCCACACAGTTTATTTCTATAACCGCCATGAATGATGGAGTCATAGAGGTGTACAGCACGGAAACAGACCCTTCGGTCCAACCTGTCAATGCCGACCAGATATCCCAACCCAATCTAGTCCCACAGGCCAGCACCCGGCCCATATCCCTCCAAACCCTTCCCATTCCTATACCCATCCAAATGCCTCTTAAATATTGCAGTTGTATCAGCCTCCACCACATCCTCTGGCAGCTGGTTCCATACATGTACCACCCTCTGCTTGAAAAAGTTGTCCCTTTTATCTTTCCCCTCTCACCCTCAACCTATATCTTCTAGTTCTGGACTCCCCGAGCCCAGGGAAAAGTCTTTGTCTGTTTATCCTATCCATGTCCCTCATAATTTTGAAACCTCTATAAGGTCACCCCTGAGCCTCCGACGCCACAGCCCCAGCCTGTTCAGCCTCTCCCTGTAGCTCAAATCCTCCAACCTTGGCAACATTCTTATAAATCTTTTCTGAACCCTTTCAAGTGTCACAAATTTTTTCTGATAGGAAGGAGACCAGAATTGCACAAAATATTCCAACAGTGGCCTAATCAATGTGCTGTACAGCCGCAACATGACCTCCCAACTCCTGGACTCAATACTCTGACCAATAAAGGAATGCATACCAAACGCCGCCTTCACTCTTATCTATCTGCGATTCCACTTTCAAGGAGCTATGAATCTGCACTCCAAGGTCTCTTTGTTCAACAACACTCCCTAGGACCTTACCATTACGTGTATAAGTCCTGCAAAGATTTGCTTTTCGAAAATGCAGCACCTCGCATTTATCTGAATTAAACTCCATCTGCCAGTTAGCCCATTGTCCCGTCTGGTCCAGATCCTGTTGTAACCCTCTTCGCTGTCCACTACACCTCCAATTTTGGTGTCATCTGCAAACTGTACCTCTTATGCTCTCATCCAAATCATTTATATAAATGGCAAAAATTAGAGGGCCCAGCACTGATCCTTGTGACACTCCACTGGTCACAGGCCTCCAGTCTGAAAAACAACCCTCCACCACCACTCTCTGTCTTTTACTTTTGAGCCAGTTCTGTATCCAAATGGCTAGTTTTCCCTGTATTCCATGAGATCTAACCTTGCTAATCAGTCTCCCATGGGGAACCTTGTCGAATGCCTTACTGAAGTCCATATAGATCACATCTATCACTCTGCCCTCATCAATCTTCTTTGCTACTTCTTCAAAAAACTCACTCGAGTGTGTGGGACATGATTTCCCACGCACAAAGCCATGTTGACTATCCATAATCAGTCCTTGCCTTTCCAACTACATGTACATCTTGTCCCTCAGGATTCCCTCCAACAACCTGCCCACCACTGAGTTCAGGCTCACCGGTTTATAGTTCCCTGGCTTGTCTTTACCGCCCTTCTTAAACAGTGGCACCACGTTAGCCAACCTCCAGTCTTCCGGCACCTCACCTGTGATTATTGATGATACAAATATCTCAGTAAGAGGCCCAGCAATCACTTCTCCAGCTTCCCACAGATTTCTCGGGTACACCTGATCAGGTCCTGGGGGGTTATCCACCTTTAACCGTTCCAAGACATCCAGCACTTCTTCCTCTGTATCTGAACATTTTGCAAGATGTCACCATCGATTTCCCTACAGTCTATATCTTTCATATCCTTTTCCACAGTAAATACTGATGCAAAATATTAATTTAGTGTCTCTCCCATTTTCTGTGGCTCCACTCAAAGGCCGCCTTGCTGACCTTTCAGGGGCCCTATTCTCTCCCTAGTTACCCTTTGTCCTTAATATATTTGTAAAAACCCTTTGGATTCTCTTTACTTCTATTTGCCAAAGCTATCTCATGTCCCTTTTTTTCCCTCCTGATTTCCCTCTTTAGTATACTCCAACTTCCTTTATACTCGAAGGACTCACTCGATCTATCCTGTCTATACCCGACATGTGCTTCCTTCTTTTTCTGAACCAAACCCTCAATTTCTTTAGTCATCCAGAATTCCCTATACCTACCAGCATTCCCTTTCACCCTGACAGGAATATGCTTTCTCTGCATTCTCATTATCTCACTTCTGAAGGCTTCCCATTTTCCATCCGTCCCTTTACCTGCGAACATCTGCCTCCAATCAGCTTTCAAAAGTTCTTGCCTAATACGTCAAAATGGGCCTTTATCCAATTTAGAACTTCAACTTTTAGATCTGGTCTATCCTTTTCCATCACTATTTTAAAATGAATAGAATTATGGTCGCTGGTCCCAAAGTGCTCCCCCACTGACCCCTCACTCACCTGCCCTGCCTTATTTCCTCAGTTTAGGTCAAGTTTTGCACCTTCTCTAGTTGATACACCCACATACTGAATCAGAAAATTGTCTTGTACACACTTAACAAATTCCTCTCCATCTAAACCTTTACACTGTGGCAGTCCCAGTCAATGTTTGGAAAGTTAAAATCCCCTACCATATCTACCCTATTATTCTTACAGATAACTGAGATCTCCTTACAAGTTTGTTTGGCAATTTCCCTTTGACTACTGTGGGGTCTATAATACAATCCGAATAAGGTGATCATCCCTTTCTTATTTCTCAGTTCCACCCAAATAACTTCCCTGATGTATTTCTGGGAATATCCTCCCTCAGCACAGCTGTAATCCTATCCCTTATCAAAAATGTCACTCCCCTTCCTCTCTTGCCTTCCTTTCTATCCTTCCTGTAGCATTTGTATCCGGGAACATTAAGCTGCCAGTCCTGCCCATCCCTGAGCCATGTTTCTGTAATTGCTATGAGATCCCAGTCCCATGTTCCTAAACATGCCCTGAGTTAATCTGCCTTCCCTTTTAGGCCCCTTGCATTGAAATAAATGCAGTTTAATTTATTAGTCCTACCTTGTCCCTGCCTGCCCTGACTGTTTGACTCACTTCTGTTCTCAGCTGTACCCGTCTCAGATCGAGCTTCCAAAATCCTCCCTGTGATTGTTATCACGTCCCATCGCCACATTCCTCCAAATCCCTGTAAAGTCCTCCCATTCCTAAAACCCACCCTGTTTCTGTCACCTGTCCCAGCTTCCACAACCCTCCCTATCTCTGTAAGACACCCCCCCCCACCCCACCCCCATCCCAGTTACTACAGCCCACTGTATCACTAAATGCCAGTAGTCACTATAATATCAGAGTAAGGTGTGAAAGCAGGAATACTGTACTGGGTTAAATGATCAGTCGTGATCATATTGAATGGTGGGACCCACTCTGTGGTCAAGTGGCCAATACCTGCTCTTCTTTCCTGTGCTTCTCTATAAACTTACTATCTATATAACCTCCTTCAGTCCCCACAGCCCTCCCTCTCTCCATAAACTCCTTCAGTCCCCACGACTCTTCCTATCTATGTAACCTGAATCATTCCCCACAAACCTCCCTAACTCCATAACCTCCAAAAGGCCCCACGACCCTCCCTATCTCCATAATCTCATCCTGACCCAATGACCCTCCCGTTCAGAGTAACCTCCTTCAATCCCCATGATCCTCCTGATCTGTGCTACCTCCTTCAGGCCCAACAGCCCTGCAGATCTCTTTGGCCCCTATCAGGCCCCACAGCACTCCCTATCTCCATAATGTCCTTCAGTCCCCACGACCCTGCTTATTTCCAAAACATCTATTACCATGATATAAACATGAACTCCCATAACCCTTTCTGCTGCCAGTCTGAAACCAAACAGTGTTAGCCTATAGTAGGTCAGGAGCTGAAATATGTTTGAAAGGATATGTCAATGAACAACAACTGGACCCTTAGAAACACTTTTAATAAAAAAGAGGATGTGTTTTTGAGCCTGTTGGATTTTATTTTTATTGTTGTGAATATAAATGGCAGAGTAGATACGGGTGTAGGAGTGGTTGGACTGAAGATACGATTTATTTGAATTTTCAGAAAACTTTACACAAGTTTCAATCAGGGCTAAAGAGTAATTTGGTAAAGAATAGGGCACCTTAACTGTCCGGAGGTGGGTGAGATATTAGACAAAATAGTGTTGTCAGAATTTACTGTGGAGAAAGACATGGAAGCTCAGGAAGTTGGGGAAATAAATAGTGATGTCTTGGAAAGAATCCTCAACAAAGGAAAAAAAAGTGTTGGAATCTGAAAACAAATAAAGGTAGATCAATCCTCAGTCGCTTATTAGGTCGATCCTAGAATATTTTGGGAATCTGGGGAAGAGATTGCAGTGTTCCTAACATATATTTATTTTATCAATACACACAATGAGCGACCGGAAGACTGGAGGGTGGCTAATGCTGTTCCATCACTTAAGGTCTGCAGTGAGTAGCCAGGAAATCACAGCCCAGTGAGCCCAGTGCTAGGTAAGTTGTTGGAGGAGATTCTGAGAGAAAGGAGTTACATATATTTGGAAAGGCAAGGGCTGATTAGAGATAGTCAGCATGGCTTTGTGAGTGGGAAACCGTGTTTCACAAACTGGATTGACTCTTCGAGGAGTTGACCAAGCGATAAATGAAGGCAGCGCAGTCAGCGTTGTCTACAGCAAAGCATTTGACATGGTTCCAGGGGATGGAGAACATCTAGTCAAGAGGAAGAAGGAAGCTAATTTAAGCTTGAGGAACCAAGGATCAGAAGCAGGGCTATAGAGAGTTACATGGGCCAGCATGGTGGCTCAGTGGTTAGCACTGCTGCCTCACAGCACCAGGGACATGATTTCAATTCCAGCCCCGTGCGACTGTCTGCGTGGAGTTTGCACATTCTCACCATGTCTGTGAGTTTCCGACGGGTGCTCCGGTTTCCCCCCACAGCCCAAAGATGTGCAGGTTAGGTGAATCAGCCATGCGTTGTTCAAGAAAGGGAATAGAGATAATCCTGGGAATCACAGACCTGTCAGTCTTCTGTCTGTGATGTGCAGATTATTGGAGAGGACTCTAAGAGACAGGATTTATGATTCCTTGGAAAACCATAGTTTGTTTAGAGGAAGTCATCATGACTTTGTAAGGGACAGGTCATGCCTCACAAATCTTATTGAATCCTTTGAGAATGTGACAAAACACATTTATGGCTCATTGAGAAAGTACAGAGCATGGGATACAGGGAAACCTGCCTGTCTGGAGACAGAAATCCTGGTCCTTAGAAGACAGAGGGCGATGACAGATGGAAATCATTCAGCCTGGAGCTCAGTGACCAGTGGTTTTCTGCAGGGAGAGGTCAAAAAATCTCTGCTCTTAGTGATTTTATGAATGACTTGGATGTGTGAGTGGAAGAGTGGGTAGGTAAGTTTGCCAATGACATGAAGGTTGGTGGAGTGGTGAATAGTGTGGATGTCTGCTGGAGGTTGCAATGGGACATTGACAGGATGTAGAGCTGGGCTGAGAAGTGGCAGATGAAGTCAAATCTGGAAAAGTGTGAAGTGATGTATTCTGGAAGGTGAGACTTGAATGCAGAATACAGGGGTAAAGGCAGAATACTGAATAGTGTGGAGGAACAGATGGATCTTGGATTTCATGACCAGAGATCCATCAAATTTGCCACCAAACTTATAGTGTTGTTAAGAAAGAATATGTTGTATTGTCTTTCATTAGCTGGGAGATTGAGTTTTAAAGGCATGAGGTTATGCTACAGCTCTGTACAGTCCTGTTTCGATCCCAATTAGAATATTGTGTTCAGTTTTGATCCCTTCATTACAGGAAGGATGTGGAAGCTTTATAGAGGGTAAAGAGGAGATTTACCAGGATGCTACATGGACTGGAGAGCATGTCTTATGAAGAAAGGTTGAGGGAGCTAAGGCTTTTCTCATTGGAGTGAAGAAGAGTGTGGTGTGATTTGGTAGAGGTGAACAAGATGGTGTGAGGCAAAGAAAGAGTGAACAGTGAGAGACCTCTTTATCCCATGGCATACATGGTACATGGGGGCATAATTGTAAGGTGTTGGAGGATGGGTAAGGGGAGATCTCAGATGGAGGTTCTTCACACAGAGAGTGGTGGGTGGGTGTAACGGGACATTTTAACAGACTCTTGGATCGGCAAAATGAAGGGTATGTAAGTTAGTTTGATCTTCCAGTCAGGTAAAAGATGGGCATGGCATCATGGCCGAAGCGTCTTGTGCTGTACTGTTCTGTGTTCTACGTTCTGTATGGTAAACTGGGTAATAAGCTCAGATCAATGTGAAAGGATATGGTATTCAGGAGGAGCTAGGGAACTGGATACAAAATTGGGCTGGATGGTAGGAGACAGAGGGTGATGGGAGACATGTTGTTTTTCTGACTGGAGACATGTGACCAGCGGTGGAGTGGGTCCACTGTTGTTGGTCATTTGGATAAATGGTTTGGATGGGAATATTGGTTTTGTGGGAAGTAACTTTTTTGAGTGACTCTGAAATTGTTGGTAAAGTGGACAGTGAAGAAAGTTATCTGTGATACAACAGTTCAAATAGTACACTGGGATAGTGGGCTGAAGAATAGCAGATGGAGTTTAATTAGATAAAGGTGAGGTGTTCCATTTTGGTGAAACAAACCAGAGTGGGTTTGTATAGAAAATGTTCGGGCCCTGGGTAGTGTTGTCAGTCAGAGACCCAGGGATGCAGGTGGACAGTTCTTTGTAAGTGGTGTCACAGGTAGACAGGTTGGTGAAGCAGGCGTTTGGGGTGGTTACCTTCTTTGGGTAGAGCATTGAGAGTAGAAGTTGGGATGTCATGTTGTGGCTGTACAGGACATTGGTGAGGCCACCATAAAAGCATTGTTGACCAGTAGAAAGTACTCATCTGGTTCACTTACGTCCTTTAGGGAAGGACATCTGACATTCTAACCTGGTCTGGCCTGCACGTGACACCAGACCCACAGCAATATGGCTGACTCTGTGCTATACTCTGGGTAATTAGCAGTGGGGCAAAAAATGTTGGTCCCACAGTGACATCCTTGTCCCATGAATGAATAAATAAAAATACATATATCCCTCCCTACCTCTGTAAACACCTCCAGCTGCAGCAATCTGTACTGACTTTGTAACACTGTTCAGACCCTGACCCCTCTCTGTAACACTCTCACCACCTCCAGCACCTTCACCTCTCCCAGTTCCTTTTGTGACATAAAACCTTGACAATTATTCCCTCTTCCATCTGACCTCCTCCTGCGAGCAGACTCTTTGCAATCCCTTTAAAACTTACTTGTAAAACTTTCTCTCACTTCAGGATTTTAAGTACTTTTTGGTGATCCTCTAAGCCCGATAATCTGATATGATCCTTTTTACTTGAGTGAGGGACCGATGGGGATTTCTTGCTGAGGATTAATCTGTTTCAATGGAATGTCCTTTTGTTGAGTGTTTTACACTGCTCCTTCAAATGTTTTCCACTGTTCATTTCCAGACACATATTTCAGTCTGTTTAGCCCATTTACCTTGGTCAGTTCTCTTCTCAAACTCCTGTTATTGGTTATTTTTGTTTCTGCTTGTAGTTTGTCCTTTCTGTGATTCACTTTAAAACTTTATATTTCTTTAAACTGCACTTTATCACAATTTCGCAGAGGATCTCTCCAGGTGTCATTACTCATTCACGAAGTTTCATCACACAATGGTCGCTCTGAGATAGTTATGTCCCTCGCCAGTTGCACAATTTGTTAATCAAAGAAACACTGAAAACTAATTCTCTGAACTCCTCTTCCAATATCACTCTTGCCAGTGTGACTGTCCCACATTTTGAATATTGATGTTTCCCAAAATTATCACAATGTGTTTGTTAAAAAATTCCAATGAGTTCCTGTGTAATGCAGTGATGAGCAACGGAATGCTTTTTGGTGGCTAAAACTATCCTGCTGCTTGTGTCCTTGGGAAGTAGTAGCCAGAATTTACATTCAGACTGATTCTACTTCATGATCTGAGACCAAATGCTTTCTCTGTGATGCCTTTGTTATCCATTATTGTTAGTGTTACCCATTTTGCCTGAGTTTCCGCAAGGTTGTGATCCATTGAATATTTATGTCCACCTTTTGTTCACCCTGTAACCATGTCTCTCTGTTATCGAAACCTCTTTTATCTCAGTGTCACAAATCCATCTACCTTATTGATAAGACGTCGTCCATTGAAAAAAAAACATAATTTACTCTCCCACAATTTCCTGTCACAAACCTATTCACTGAAGTACAGTTTTAGTTAATCGCTGTCCCATCGTGTTCCTTTTTGATTACCTTCAGTCACATCCCCATACTGTTCCGATGCTTCACCTTTTCTCTTTGAATTTGGAAAGCTCCTTTCACCTGGACCCTGTCCCTGCATCCTCTCTGTCAGTTTAAAGCCCTGTCCATAAACCTACTGTCATGATTGGCCAGGACACTGGTCCCATCACGGTTCCAGTGGGACCATCCTATTGGATTTTTTTATAAATCAGGTAGGGGATGTGGGTGTCTCTGGCTGACTAGCCTTTATTGCCTATCCCTAGCTGCCCGTGAGCTGAGTAGCTTGCTTGGCCATTTCAGAGGACCATTGAGAGGCAAATACTTTGCTGTGGGTATGTCATGCAGACCACGTGAGGATGATCAGATCTCGTTGTTGGAAGGGCAAGTGGGCGGCACGGTAGCTCAGTGATTAGCACTCCTGCCTCACAGCACCAGGGTCCCAGGTTCGATTCCAGCCGCGGGCGACTGTGTGGAGTTTGCACATTCTCCACGTGTCAACGTGAATTGCCTCTGGATGCTCGGGTTTCCTCTCACAGTCCAAGGACGCGCAGGTCAGGTGAATTGGCCATGCTACATTGCCCATAGTGTTAGGTGTATTAGGTCGAGGGAGATGGGTCTGAGTGGGCTACTCTTGGGTCGAAAGGCCTGTTTCCACACTGTAGGGAATCTAATCTCAGGGATTGGGATTTTTGTACATCAGCAATGGTTTCATATTTGTTTAACGGTTGTTCATTGCTATTTTTAAAATTATTGATTTTAAATTCCACCATATGTTATGGTGGGATTCAAACCTGCCTCCCCTGAACATTAGCTGAGGTTTTGGACAAATACCCTAACAATACTGTTATTACACCATCACTTCACCTGCTCACTGGTTGCTAATCCCTGAGCACTGATACATGAAGCTACACCCATTCTTCTAACATGACTGTGTGATCCTGAAGTCTTCCAGCACTCCAGTGATATCACTTAGTCTCTCTCCATGTGGTATCCCTCACTGTGTGGGTCTAATTGCTGCCTCTGTCAGCGTCTCTCACTCTTGCAGCTACTCTAGATCCTGAGCTAACAGAATTCTCCACTCCAGAGAGACGCAACAGCACAGACCAGGGATGGAGTTTGGGATTTTCCAGATATCTGTTTGGGCTCATTTCCATTCTCCTTGTGTAACCCTCACTGCATCAGTCTAATTTCCCATTCTGTCTATCTCTCTGTCTCCTGTAGGTACTCAAGAAGTTACTGACTCAATAGACTACCCAACTGCTGTGTGTCTCATCCATCACCTCATTGAAGATAGTTGGTCAGCCAGAGAGACAAAGGGAAGGGAGATCTGGAGCCTTCAATAAATCCTGCAGTGAGGTAAGATCACTCATAGTGCACAGAGCAGAGAGCAATGAGAGGGCTCCAAACATCACTTACAAGACATGACATAGATACAGTGCTGGAGGGGGAGCACAGTACAGTACAGTTACACCCCATGCTCAATCACCACGTCTACTTTAACTGATGTTGCACTGAGACAGCATCGGGAGTTCATAGTTATCAATTCAGTCCTGTGCTGTCTTAGTGAGCATCAGTACAACAGACGGGAGAGTAGGTCTCCGACGAGAGTTTGTGAATGCTGCCTGGGATATTTCTGTTCTGCGTTCTCCCTCCAACACTGTACTAAGATTCATTACTCTGCAACACTGTATCTGTGGCATGGCTTGTGCACCAGTGTCTTCAGTCATTTTTAACTCCTACAATAGTCCCTGTCCCTGTAACCTCCTCCCTTCCTGATAGTCCCTCCACATATTTGAAATGTACTGCATTCCAGACTACCATCCCCACCGCTGTAACTTGCTTCAGTGTCTACAACATGCCTTATTTTGGTACACTAATCCTCTTTAACTGGATACAGAGTGATACAGCACGGAAACAGAACCTGTGGTCCAACTCCTCAATGCTGCCCATGTTACCGAAACTGAATGAGTCGCATTTGCCTGCCTTTGGCCCTTAGATCTTCAAACCTTCTCCTCTCCATGTACCTGCTCAAATGTCTTTTCCATGCTGTAATTGTTCTTGTTTCTCCCATGTGCCTGAGGCAGTCTATTCCGTCTATGCACCATCCTCTGTGGATGATGTTCCCCCTCAGCTCCCTCTTTAAATCCTTGCTCTCTCACCTCCTGTTTATACCCTCTAGTTTTGGACTCACCTACCCTTGGTTATTCACCATTCTTAGAGTCACCCCTTGGCCTCCTCTGCCCAAGTGAAATATTTAGGACAATGTTACAAATATCTCCAACGTATGTAACAAAGTGCTGGCCAATGTCGGCAAATGTGCCAAATGTCGCTTTCCCCAACCTGTCCACCTGTGATGCCATTTCCGAGGAACAATGTAACTGGCACCCCCTGGTCTCTCTCTCTCTCTCTCTCTCTCTCTCTCTCTCTTTCTCTCTCTGGTCAACAACTCTGGCCAGAGCCCTTCCATTAACTGTATTAGTCCTCCCTGGTTTGTCTTAACAAAATCCAACAGCTGAATTAAACTCCATCTTTCATTCCTTGGTCCACTGGCCCAGTTGGTCAGTATCCCCTTTGATAACTGTATTTACTGCCCACGACACCATTCAATTGATCATCAACAAACTTTCGCACAATCACTCCTATATTTTCAACCAAATTGTTTATGTCGATGATGCACATCAGTGGACCCAGCCCTGATCCTTTCTTCAATAATGGAATCAAACCATATTCTTGTCATAACGCCATACAGCATGGAAACTGACCCTTCAGTTGATACTCACCATAATCTAAAACTAAACTCTTCTCAGCTGCCTGTTGCTGGCCCATATCACTCCAACTCTTCCCTATTCACCTGTTTATCCAAATATCTTTTAAATGTTGTAATTGTACCCACATCAACCCTTTTCTCAGGAAGTTCATTCCACACTCAAACCACCTTCTGTGTAGCAAATTGCCCCATATCTTTTTTTTTGAACACCTCTCCCCTCTAACCTTAAAAATGTGGCCCCTCCTCTTGAGACTCCCCCATCCTGAGGAAAAGGCAACTACCATTAAATTGATCTATGTACCTCATTTTTTTTCCATAAATCTTTATAGCATCATGTCTCAACCTCCAGGCTCCAGTGAAAAAAGACTCAGCCTATCCAGCCATTTTTCAGAACTCAGGCCTTCCATACCCAGCAATATCCTGGTAATTCTCTTCTGAACCCCCTGCAGCTTAATAATATCCTCCCTATAACTGGGGCGACCAGAACTGGACAGAGTATTGCAGAACAGGCCTCACAAATGTCTGTGCAATCTCAACATGACGTCCCATATCCTCCACTCAATAGACTGAGCAATAGTCAGGCATGCCAAGCACTGTTTTATCCATCCTGTGATGCAAACTTCAAGGATTATGTACCTGAACCCGGAGGTCCCTCTGCACTAAAACACTAACCGAAGCCTTAACATTAATTGTATAAGCTCTACCCTTGTGATGCATTTAATCGGATTCTGGAACTTGCCATGGCTTTGTGTTTTAAAACCTCCAGCACCACCTCTTTTATAACATGCACTCTTTTCAAGTCATAGAGATATACAGCATAGAAACAGACCCTTCAGTCCCCAACTCGTCCAGGCTTACCAGAAGATCTGAATAAATCCATTCCCTTTTCCAGCATTTGGCCCATATACGTCTACACCCTCACAATTCAGATGCCCATCCAGATACCTTTTAAATGTTGTAATTGTGTCAGTCTCCATTACTTTCTCTTTCAGCTCATTCCATACACCCATCACCATGTGTGTGAAGAAGCTGTCTCTTCAGTCCCTCTGTGAACCATTCACCTCTAACCTTAAACTTATGCCCTCCAGTTTTGGACTCCCCAACTTCTGGGAAAAGGCCTTGAATGCTTACCCTATCCATGGCCCCCATGTTTATTAAACCTCTGTAAGGTCACCCCTCAGTCTCCGATTCTCCAGTGACAGTAACCCCAGATTATTCACCAACAACCCGGGCAATACCTTGTTAATCTTTTCTGAGCCCTTTCAAGTTTGACAACATCCTTCCTGTAGCAGAGAGACTGGAATTGCAGAGAACTCCAATTGCGGTCTCATGTATTACTCCTGTTCCCTGAGTTCCCCAGTCTTTCTCCACAGTAAGTTCTGGAATGAAAAAATTGTTTAGGATCTTAGCAAATATCCTGCAGTTCCAAACATCGATGGCCTCATTGATTTTTAATGGACACTATTTTGTCCTGAGTTACTTATACACTCTTAATATACTGATACAATCACTTTTGGATTCCCCTTTCCTTCTCTGCTGAGGCTATTTCATTTAGCCTTTCTCCATTCCTGTTTTCCACCCAAAGTGTATTCCAACAGTCCCTGTATATCCTCAGGGATTCCCTTGATCCAGCTGGCTATACCTGACATGTGCCCCCTTTTCCTTGACCAGACCCTCAATGGACAGCCAGTGTCTCCGAATGCTGTCAGCATTGAGCTGCACACAAACAGGAACATGCTGGTGGTGATCGATCAGTTTATCTCACTTTTAAAATATTCTCACTTGCCAAACTTCCCTTTCCCTGTAAATAATTCCCTTCCCCAATCACATTTTGAAAGTTCCTGGCTAATACGATCAAGATTGGTCAGGCTCCATTTTATAACTTGCACTTGTGGACCAGGCCTGTCCTTTTCCAAAGCTGAATTTCAAACTACTAGAACTGTGGTCACTTTGGCAAAATGCTTTCCCACTCACACCTCAGTCCCTTTCCCTACCTTAATTCCCAAGGGGAGGTCAGGTTTTGCCCCTTTCTCTTTTCAGGCTATTTACATATTGATTGGGAGTTTTCTGGAACACAATTACCAAATTCCTCCCTTAAACACTGAACACTGGCAGTCCCAGTCTAGGTTTGGAAAGTTCAAAAACCGTGCCATTCCAGCCCTATTATTATGGTTGATATTTAAGATGTTCCGACATATTTGTTCCTCAGTCTGCCACAGATTATTCAGGGTCAGCAGTCCTATCGTATCAAAGTGATGACCCATTCTTATTTCTCAGTTCCACTAACATAGCTTCACTGGGCGATCCCACAGGAATATCCTCTCTAAGTACTGCAGATGCAATGCATTACCCAAGATCTGTGTACATTATCGAGCTCCATATAAATTAAACAGCCAAAATAAAAATATTCTGCAACACAAAACAACCAGTCTCCCAGCTTTATCGCAATTTGCTTCATGATTAAGGTTCCATTGGCTATAATGAGCAGGCT
The DNA here is from genome assembly GCF_047496795.1 of Chiloscyllium punctatum. Lineage (NCBI taxonomy): Eukaryota > Metazoa > Chordata > Chondrichthyes > Orectolobiformes > Hemiscylliidae > Chiloscyllium > Chiloscyllium punctatum. Next base: position 18,248,276 of record NC_092788.1, on the reverse strand, counting down.
ATATGTAAACTCCACAATACAGTCAATTCCTGATCCACTGATTTGTTTTAGTTGTTTGAGTACCAAGCTTCCATGACTAAATAGGGATACTGTAGGCTCCACATGCACAGGAGCAACTGGTCAAGAGAAAAGGTCATAACCTTTGCTTATTCTAATCTTGGTTCAGAGCCATTGGCCTTGATTTTTGTGTCCTCTTTGTCTACAGGAGTAGTGCCAGAGGACTGGAGGCTAGCAAACGTGGTTCCCTTGTTCAAGAAGGGGAGTAGAGATAATCCTAGTAACTATAGGCCAGTGAGTCTCACTTCTGTTGTGGGCAAAGTCTTAGAGAGAATTATAAGGGATAGGATTTATGCACATCTGGATAAGAATGATGTGATCAAGGATAGTCAGCATGGTTTTGTGAAGGGCAGGTCGTGCCTCACAAACCTTATTGAATTCTTTGAAAAGGTGACGAAGGAGGTAGATGAGGGGAAAGCGGTAGATGTAGTATATATGGATTTTAGTAAGGCGTTTGATAAGGTCCCCCATGGTAGGCTACTGCAGAAAATACAGAGATATGGCATTGAGGGTGAGTTGGAGGTTTGGATTAGGAATTGGCTCTCTGGAAGAAGACAGAGGGTAGTAGTTGATGGCAAAGGTTCATCTTGGAGTGCCGTCACTAGTGGTGTTCCGCAAGGATCTGTTTTGGGACCATTGCTGTTTGTCATTTTTATAAATGACCTGGAGGAAGGGTTAGAAGGTTGGGTGAGCAAGTTTGCGGATGATACGAAAGTCGGAGGAGTTGTAGACAGTGAGGAAGGATATGGCAGGTTACAGCGGGATATAGAGAAGCTGCAGAGCTGGGCAGAAAGGTGGCAAATGGAGTTCAATGTAGCTAAGTGTGAAGTGATTCACTTTGGTAAGAGTAATAAAAAGATGGATTACTGGGCTAATGGTAGACTACTTGGTAGTGTGGAAGAGCAGAGGGATCTTGGTGTCCATGTACACAGATCTCTGAAAGTTGCCACCCAGGTAAATAGTGCAGTGAAGAAGGCATATGGCGTACTGGCTTTTATTGGTAGAGGAATTGAGTTCCGGAGTCCTGAGGTCATGCTGCAGTTGTATAAGACTCTGGTGCGGCCGCTTCTGGAATATTGTGTGCAGTTTTGGTCGCCATACTATAGGAAGGATGTGGAGGCACTGGAACGGGTGCAGAGGAGGTTTACCAGGATGTTGCCTGGTATGGTAGGAAGATCCTATGAGGAAAGGCTGAGGCACTTGGGGTTGTTTTCTTTGGAGAAAAGAAGGTTTAGGGGTGATTTGATAGAGGTGTACAAGATGATTAGGGGGTTAGATTGGGTTGACAGTGAGAACCTTTTTCCGCGTATGGAGTCAGCTATTACAAGGGGGCATAGCTTTAAATTAAGGGGGGGTAGATATAGGACTGATGTTAGGGGTAGGTTCTTCACTCAGCGAGTCGTAAGATCATGGAATGCCCTGCCAGTAGCAGTAGTGGACTCTCCCTCTTTATGGGTATTTAAGCGGGCATTGGATAGGTATATGGAGGATAGTGGGTTAGTGTAGGTTAGGTGGGCTTTGATCGGCGCAACATCGAGGGCCGAAGGGCCTGTACTGCGCTGTATTGTTCTATGTTCTATGTTCTATGTTCTACTGCTGTGATGATTCATGCAATCAAAACCCCACCACCACACGTCCTCTCTTGCCTCGCCTTCCTGTAGCATCTCTACCTTGAAACAATGAACTGCCAGTCCTGCCCCTCCCTCAGCTGTGTTTCTGTAATAACTATAATATCCCAGTCCCATGTTCCAATCCATGCTTTTGAGTTCATCTTCCTTAGCTGTCTGACCCCTTACATTGAAATAAATGCAGTTTAATCATCAGTTTTCCCCCATTCCCTGCTATGTTCTTGCCTGCCTTGTCTGCTGAAATTGCTGTCTTTAACTCGTGCACCAGCCTCAATCTTCTTTCTGGCCTTACGTTTATTTAAGGTCCAACACCCTGCCAGAACAAGGTTATACCCTCTCAAGCAGCTCGAGCAATTCACCCCACCAGGATATGGGTCCCTCTCCTGCTCCCAGTTGAGGTGCCTTTCCCACCCTGTCTCCCTGTGCTGACACCTTTAGGGATCTATGGACTTGTCCTTCAAGGTCCCTGTATTCCTCAGTACTCCGCAATGACCTACCGTTCATTTTGTCTGTTCTTCTCTTATCGTACCTCGCACAGAGTATTACCTCACTTCAATCAGAACTAAACTCTGCTTAGATTATCATCCGATCGACATCAGACTGCAGATGGAGACCATCCTCCTCGCTGTGAACAACACCCTCACCTTTCATGTCATCTGCAAACCGACTGATGATACCTTCTGCTTTCACATCCGAGTTATTAATGTTCAATGGTTCCTGCACAGATCTCTGTGGTACACCCGGTGAAAGTATTCTGTCCACCAATTTTGCATCCAATTTGCCAACTTGCCTTGGAACCCAGTCCTTTTGGACCAGCCTTCCATGTTGGATCTTGTTTAAGGACTTATTCAAGTCCATGTAAACCACATCATCTGCACTGCCTTCATCAATATACTAAAGCACCATTTAAAAAAAAACTGAACTGAATTCCTCAGACAGTATCTTCCTCTGCCAAATCCGTGATGACTAAACCGAGTTGATCCTTACCTTTGCAAGTGTTGATTCATCCTCACAGTAGTTCAAAATAATTTCCCTCCCCCTGCTGTCAGACTATCTGCTCTGTAATTACCTGGCCTATCCCTGCTGCCCTTTTTGAACAAAGGAACCACATTAGTGATCCTCCAGTCATTCAGCACTTCACCTGTGGCCAGCAAAGTATTATATTTATCCACCAGGGCCCCAACAATCTCTGGGTAATAAGCATGGGGTCAAAGAATGCTGGTCCAGGCAGTGACACCCACATCCCATGAATGAACAAATAAAAATACATATATCCCTCCCTACCTCTGCAAACACCTCCAGCTGCAGCAATCCGTCCTGGCTTTGTAACACCGTTCAGGCCCTGACCACTCTCTGTAACACTCTCACCACCTCCAGCACCTTCACTTCTCCATGTTCGTATCGTGTCAATAAACCCTGACAATGATTCCCCTTCCCATTGCCCTCCTCCTGCGAGCAGAGCCATTGCAATCCCTTTAAAACTTACTCTAAAACTCTCTCTCACTTCAGGATTTTATGTACTTTGTGGTGATCTTCTCAGCCTCATAATCTAATATGATCCATTTTGTCCTGAGTGAGGGATCAAAGGGGATTTCTTGCTGAGTTTTTGTCTGTTTCAGTGGAATGTCCTTTTGTTGAGTATTTTTCACTGTTCCTTCAAATGTTTTCCACTGTTCATTTACAGACACATATTTCAGTCTGTTTAGCCTGTTTATTTTGGTCAGTTCTCCTCTCAAACTCATGTAATTGGCTTTTTTTTAGTTTCTAGTTGTAGCTTGTCCTTTCTGTGATTCACTTTAAAACTTTATATTTCTTTAAACTGCACTTTATCACAATTTCCCAGAGGATCTCTCCAGGTGACATTACTCATTCACGAAGTTTTATCACACAACAGTCGCTCTGAGACAGTTACGTCCCTCGCCAGTTGCACAATGTGTTATTCTAAGAAACACTGAAAAAAATTCTCTGAACTCCCCTTCCAATATCACTGTTGTCAGTGTGATTGTCCCAGACTTTGTGAATATTGACGTTTCACTAAATGTTCCCCATGCCTGTATTAAACATTCCCATGAATCCCTATTTATTGCAGTGACGAGCCATGAAATGCTGTTCGGTGGGTGGTCTAAAACTGTTCTGCTGCTTGTGTCCTTGGCATGTAGTCGCCAGAATTTCCATTCAGACTGACTCTACTTCATGATCTGATGCCAAATGCTTTCTCTGTAATGCCTTTCTTACCCATTATTGTTAGCATCGTCCATTTTGCCTGAATTTGCACAAGGTTGTGAACCATTGAATATTTCTGTTCCACCTTTTGTTCGCCCTGTAACCACATCTCTCTGGTGTCTAAATCTCTTTTATCTCTGTGTCACAAATCCATCTACCTTGTGCAGAGACTTTGTCCATTAATAAAAAACATAAGTTACTCGTTCCCACAATTTCCTGTCACAAATGGATTTGCTGATCGACAGTTTTAGTTAAACTTTGTCCCATCCTGTTCCTTTCTGTTGTCTTCAGTCACATTCCCACGCTGCTCTGATGCTTCATGTTTTCTCTTTGGATTTGGAAAGCTCCTTTCACCTGAAGCATGTCCCTGCATCCTCTCTGTCAGTTTAAAGCCCTGTCCATAAATCTACCAATGTGATTGGCCAGGACATTGTTCCACTGGAACTGTGCTGGGACCAATCTGAATGGATTTTTTTAAAAATCAGGTATGGGAAGTGGGTGTCTCTGTCTGACTAGCCTTTATTGCCCATCCCTTGCTGCCCTTGAGCGAAGCAGCTGGCTCGCCCATTTCACAGGGTCATTGAGAAGCAAACACTTTGCTGTGGGGATGTCCTGCAGACCACATGAGAGTGAACTGTTGTCTTTCTCTGTGTTTGGATTTTTATCAATACTTATTTATGGATTGTTAATTCCAATTATTAAAACATATATTCATTTAAAATTCCACATAGTTAGAAGTTAGAAAGAAGAAGGGGGGTGGTCACTTTGTTGGGACTGTATTGTAGACTGTTGTAGACCCAACAGATACCAGAGGAGCAGATGTATAGAGAGATTGCAGATAACTATAGGAATAATAGAGGAGTGCAGGCTGGAGATTTTAATATTCCCTGTATTGACTGGGCCACCTAGAGTATAAAAAGACCTGGACGGAGAGCAATTTTTCAAATGTGTCCAAGGAAGGTTCCTAAATCAATATGCAGAGGGTCCTACTCTACTCAGGCAGGTGCAACACTGGACCTCCCTCAGAAAACCAGGTCGGACAAGTGACTGAACTGTCATTCAGAGAGCACTTTGGGTCCAGTGCCCACAACTGTCTTCGTTTTAACATAGTTATGGAAAAAGATCAGCAGCTCCACAGATTGAAGAGGAATACTGGAACAGGGCCAGGTTTGGGGCCATTCTGCAGGATCTGGCCAGCGTCAATGCTGTGAAATTAAAATTGCACAACGCCCAGTTATAATCCAACTCGCTTTGGAAGCGCTGGTGATCACTGTAACAGATGAAAGGCTTAAACTAATTTTTTTTGATATTATGTTCTATGACACTGCCATCCTGTTGCTATAAATTCTGTACCTTAGGATTGTGCTCCACAACCACCTGATGAAGAAGCAGTGCTCTGAAAGCTAGTCCTTTCAAATAAACCGGTTGGACTGGAACCGAGTGTCGGGTGATTTTTAACTTAGTACACCCCCAGTCCGACACCAGCACCTCCACATTATGATTCCAATCGATTGGGTGAGTCCGTTTGAAGGAAAAGGAACAACTGGCAAATGGGAGGCTTTTCAAAGTGTGATTTGAAGAATCCAGGACCAGTCCGCCCCATTGGGATAAAGGGAAAAGCTGGCAGGGTTAGGGATCCTTGGCTGGTGAGGGATAATAAGGCTCTGGTCTTGAAATGAAGACTGCATACATTGGGTTTAAGAATTTCGTATCTATATATTCTTAAAGACACGATCAATCTGTGGAGACCCTACAATCCTCTCAGTCCCTGTAATACTCCCAATCTGCAGAAGTCATTCTAATGCCTGTGACTCTTTCAATACAGTTCCTCCAAGACCCTCTATCTATGTGATATCTTTTCATTGCCAGCACCCACCCTGTCAATGTAAGCTCCTCCAGTGTCTCCATCCATCTACTCATTTCCACAATCTTCTCCAGCTCTTCCATGTGTAAACATCACCCTCCCCTCCAACCCTTCCCACTCTGACCAAACTGGAGGAGGTTACTAACGCTCGCTAATCTGTGAAACTGTCTCCAACCAAAATTGCTGTCTTTGTCACTTGGAGAATCTGTCTGACTCCACACCCCCTTTATCTAAATAACCTGCAGCACCTAAGCCTTCCTGTGTCTATAAACATCTTCAGTGATGACTACCCTCCATACGTCTATTTGTTTTTCCAATCTGTACAACCCACTTTATCTCTGTACCCAGCTCCATTCACCTGAAACATTCCTGTCTGTGTAAAACACCCCATCCTACCAACATCCTTATCCCTGTAAACTGCTCCATTCCTCCCAACCTTCCCATCTCCATGTCCTCCTGTCGGCCCGACAGCTCTCCACATTTCTGTAACCTCCTGTAGCTCTATGCTCCTCCCTCCCTGTGAAAGCCCCTCCAGTCCCCACAATTCTCCCAGTCTGGTCATCTGCTCCAGATCAGAGCATTGCTGTCTCTGTTACCTCATACACCTTTAGCAACGCCTCCTATTTGTGTCACTTCATTCAGATCGCATCCTCTCCCGCTTCCCGAAACCTCTTGCTGCCATCATAACCCTTGCTATTTAAAGCATGGAATACCACATTCCAGTACAAGTCCTTCCGCCCTCAATATTGTGCTGACCTTTTATCCTACTCTGAAGATGAAACGAACTTACATACCTTACATTTTACTATCATTGATGTGCGTATCCAAGAGTTGCTTAGATGTCTGTAATGTGTCTGAATCTATTACCATGGCTGGCAGTCTATTCCACGCACCCACTACACTCTGTGTAAATAACATACCAGTCCCATCCATGCCGACAGGATATCCCAACTCAATCTAGTCCTACCTGCCAGCACCTGGCCCATATCCCTCTGATATCTGAGCTAAACCTTCCGCCAATTGCCTTAAACTTATGTCCCCTTGTGATAGCCATTTCGCCATGGGAAGTAGTCTCTAGTTATCCTCTCTATCTATGCCTCTCATTCCCTTGTAAACCTCTATCACGTCACCATTCATTCCTCCTTCGCTGTGATCAGAAAAGCCCTAGCTTCCACAACCTCCCTTCTATGGGCATGCCCTCCCGTCCAGGTAGCATCCTGCTCAATCTCCTCTGCACTGTCTTTAAAGCTTCCACGTCCTCCCTATAATGAAGCGAACAGAACTGTTCACAATATTCGAAGTGTGGTCTAACTGGGGTTCTGGAGAGCTGCAGCAAAATCTCACATCTCTTAAATTCAATCCCCCTGCTAATGAAAGCCAACACACCATCCGCCTTCTTAACAGCCTGTCAACTTGGGTGGGAACCTGAGGGACACAGGATCCCTTTGTTCCTGCACGCTGCTAAGAATCCTGCCTTTAACCACGTAAAGGTTTTCTGCAGAATCCTCCAATCTAAAACTATCCCTATCTTTGCAATTTCCTCCAGTCCCTACAACATTCATAAAATGTGAAACCTCCTCAAGTCCATATATTCCTAATGTCTGCAAAATCCTCCCGTCCTGATGTCCCTCCATATCTCTGTAACCCACACCATCCTCCAGTGCCCTTCTGGGGAACATTGCAGAGGAAGGAGGAGTTGGAGAGTCTGGGCCATGTTACGAGGTATGAAGGACTGCAGAACCTGGAGGATGGTACAAATGTCGGAAGGGACGTGGGACTTGCAGAAGGTTAGAAGTTCCGGGATTCATTGAACCTGCAGGATGGGACAGGGGATGGCTTGTGGAACCTGGAGGATATTATGATTTGAACCACAGGTAATTTTTGATTGGACCATTCAGCCAATCTTACAGTCATAGAGATGTACAGCATAGAAACAGACCCTTCATTCCAACCCAGCCATGGCGGCAGGATATTCCAACCCAATCTAGTCCCACCTGCCAGTACCTGGCCTATCTCCCTCCAAACCCTTTCTATTCATATATCCATCCAAATGCTTCTTAAATGTTGCAATTGTACCATCTGTAAGATTGGCTGAAAGATCCAATCAAAAATTACAGGTGGTTCAAATCATAACATCCTCCAGGTTCCACAACCCATTCATGGTCTCATCCTGTAGATCAGATACCCCAACCCAATGTAGTCCCACCTGCTAGCACCCGGCCCATCTCCCTCTAAACCCTTCCTATTCAGATACCCATCCAGGTGCCTTTTAACTGTTGCAATTGTACTAGCTTCCACAACTTCCTCTGGCACCTCTTCCGTACATACACTATCCTCTACGTGAAAAAGTTGCCCCTTAGTTCTCTTATATATCCTTCTATTCTTACCCTAAACCTCGCCCTATAATTCTGGAAACACATACCCCAGGAGAAAGACTTTGTCTATTTACCCTATCCATGCCCCTCTTGATTTTATAAATCTCTATAAGGTCACCCTCAGCCTCCGACACTCCAGGAAAAACAACCATCACCTGTTCAAACTCTCCCTACAGCTCAGCCCTGGCAACATTCTTGTAAATCTTTTCTGAACTCTTTCAAGTTTCATAACATCCTTCCGATATGAAGTAGAATAGAGTTGCATGCAGTATTCCAAAAGTGACCTCACCACTGCCCTGTACAGCCGCAACATGACCTCCCAACTCCTGTACTCAATACTCTGACCAATAAAAGAATGTATACCAAGCGCTGCCTTCGCTATCCTAACTACCTGTGACTCTACTGTCAAGGAACTCTGTATTTCATTTGAAAAATTGCATAGACGGGTAGAGTGGCCCGAGGTCTTCTGGGTAATGCTAGTTCAGTCTAAGCTGGTAGGCAGAGCCAGTGAAATATTTGCAGCGCTGTCTGATGAATGGTCGAGAGATAATGCACATGTCAAACAGGCTGTTTTAAGTCCTTATGGATTGCTTATGAAAGGGAAGCCACTACAATTCCCTTTACCGTACCATCGCTATCTGTCAAAGCTCCTTCAGGTCTATATCCTCCGAATTGTTGAAACCTGCTCTTACCTTTGCAACTCCCATTATTTCCTAACATTGTTGTGTCTCTTAAACCACCCCTATCAGTTTAATCTCCTCCACTGCATACAACACTCCTAGTCTGTGTAATCTCTTCACATCCTTCAGTTTCTATATTCCTATGTATTGGTGTGATTGCTTTGTGGCCATTGTATTCTCGTTTATATCTGCAAAAGGCTCCGCTCACTGCAGTACATCCTAGCTCAGAAGTGAATCTGGTCTCTCACAAGCCTCTCTACGACTCTCTCCTCCAGTATCTACAAGCTTCCCTATCCCTGTCGTAACTTGCAGCATGTACACCACTCTCTCTCTGACATACCTTCCAGTGCATAAACTCATCTCTCCTTCTAACTTTATCCAGTCTACAACTTCCTCCCTATCCGTGCAACATTATCCAGTCTATATCATCTTCCATGTGTTTGCAACATTCTGCAGTCCAGACCACCCTCCCTTTCCCTGTAATATTCTCCAGTCCATACCATCCTCCCTCTCACTGTGATATTCTCCAGATCCCACACCTGTTGTTAAATGTACGACATCCTGGAATCCTGTGAATGTTTCTACGCCCTGATCAACATAGTCCATGTAACAATCCACAACCCTATACACATCCCTCTCTCTGGAATATCATCAAAGACGCTTTATCTCTCTAACTTCCTCCAAGCAATAAAATGTTTTCTCCTGCGAACATTCTGTAGCAACTGTAACTATGTTTAACCCTGCGACGTTGTCGCGCCCTCAAACTTCTCTCCCACTCTGTGGCCTCTATCCATCCCTCAAAGGCCCTCTCTCGGTGACACGTGCCATGCATTTGCAACAAGGCAGATGGAATGACAGCATTAACTGAAGGGAACAGATATGATCGAACTGTTATTGTGGAGGGGTGGCTGCAGAATGACCGTGGCTGGGATGTGATTATTGAGGGGTCGTAGGGATTTAGGCAGGATCAGCAAAAAACCAAACAAGGTCCTGTTTTGTTGTGAAGAAAGAATGCAGTCAGTGCATTAGTGAGAGAGCCAATTTAATCTGGGAATCAAAATATCGAGTCATTTTGAATGGACAGCTTCCAAATAGCAAGGGGGATCTGGAAGATCAAATCACAATCCATGCTCGTTGTTAAGTTGGTTGCAATATTTTCTTGGTGATAGGAGACAGAGGTATGTGGAGTGGTCAATTTCTGATTGGACGTCTGTGGCCAATGCTGTTTCACAAGGATCAGTGCTGCGATGTCTGTGTGTAATTTATATCTGTGATTCAGATGAAAAGGTCAGCAGTTTGAGTGGTAATTTTGCGGACGACATTTGGAAAGGCATGTAATGATTAGGGATAGTTAAGGGAATTGTGGATAGTGAGGAAGAGTGTTAAAGGTTGCAGTAGTATGTAGATCAGCTGGAACGCTGGGCAGAGATGTGGCAAATTGAATTACATCGGGACAGGTGTGAAGTGATGCATTTATGAAGCCAAATGGAAGAGAGTAGTACACTAATTGACTAGTTGGAAACATTGATAAACAGAGAGACATTGGAAGCAAATCCACAGCTCCCTCAAAATAACAACACAACAGGATGTGGTGATAAAGGAGGAGTATGGTAGGTTTCCCTTCATTGGTCACAGTATTGAGTACAGATGTTTGCATGTCATGTTGTGACTGAATGAAACTTCAGTCGGCCATGTTTGGAAGGTTGCTTGTCGTTCTCATCGACACACCATAGGAAGGGTGTGGAGGCTTTGGGGAGCGTGCAACAGAGGGTTGGCAGAATGTTGCCTGGATGAGAATGTGTTTACTGTTAGGACGTTGGACGCAGTTGGATTGTTTTGCGTGAGTATCGGAGACTGAGGGGTGACCTGGTACAGGTATATAGCATTAGGAGAGACGTGAATAGTGTAGATAATTGGAATCCTTCTTCCAATGTAGAAATATCAAATATTAGGGCGCATCGGTTTAAGGTGAGAGTGAGAAGTTTTAAGTGAGATGAATGAGATCAGTTGTCTTTACCGAGAGGGTGGAAGCTGCTCAGGAGGTGGGAGAGGTGGAAATAAGAGCAAAGTTTTGAAGGGCATGTAGACAGAAACATGAACAGGCAGAGAATAGAGGGATATCGCCCATGTGCAGGCAGATGGGATTAGTTTAGAATAGCATCATTGTCAGCACAGCCATGGTGGGCCGAAGGGCCTATTACTCTGCTGTACTGTTCTAGTTTCTAACTTCACGGCATCTACCCTATCAAAGCCCCTCAGAGTCCTGGATGTTTCATTCAATTTCTTTCCCATTCTTCAAAATCCCATTCGGTTCAAGGGCAATCTACTCCACCTCTTCACATTGGAAAATCCCCCATCTCCAGAATCAGCCGAGTGAACCTTCCCTGGCCTGCCTCCAACACAAGAATGTCTTTCCTTAGGGCACACATACTATTCATTATAATCTAGGTGTGGTCTGACTTGTACCTTGCATCGTTTTAGCAAGACCCCCCTATTTTTAGACTCCATTCCCTTTGTAATAAATGACAACATTTGATTTGCCTTCTCTATGACCTGCTGATCCTGTAAGCTACCTGTTTCAGATTGATACACAACGATTCCCAAAATCCTTTGTGCAGTCAGTCTGAAACCAAACCTTGTTAGTCTGACAGTAAGTCGGGAACGTGCTGGAATGTGTTTAAAAGGATATGACAATAATTGATAACTGGATGTTTAGAAACAAAGGGAGCTGTATGATTTTATAAAAGTGGAATATTTTTAAATCTTTTGGATTCTATATTTTGGTGTGACCATAAATGCAGAATAGATAAGGTTGGGGGAGGCTAGTTGCGGTAGAGGGATATTTGAAATTTCAGAAGCATTTTGACAAGTTTTCACAGGGGCAAATCTTAGCTCGTGAGAGAATAGGGCCCCTGAAAGGTCAATGAGGCTGTCTGTGTGGAATCACTGCTGATGGGTGGGATACTGAACACATATTTTGTTTTTGGATTTACTGTGGTGAAAGACATGGAAGCTCGGAAACTTGGGAAAATACATAGTGATGTCTTGAAAAGAGTGCACATTGGAGAACAGGAGGTGCTGGATGTCTTAAAATGCAATAAGTTAGATAAAACCTTGGGACATGGTCAGATGTATCCCAGCGCCTTGTGAGAAGCGAGGGAAGAAATTACAGGGCCCCTTCCAGAGATATTTGTTGCATCGACAGCTACTACGGACCAGTGAGACTGATGGCAGGGTGATAAGGTGTTGGACGAGATTCTGAGAGAAACGATCATCGTGCATTTGGAAAGGTAAGGACAGATTAATGATCATCAGCATGGCTTTGTGCACGGGGAATCATGCCTCAAACCTGAGTGTGGAGGTAGACAAGTGAGACGTCAAAGCAGAGCAGTACACGATGTCCACATGAAGGTTATCAAGGCCTTTGACAAGGTTCTGCATGGCAGACTGGATCGTAAGTTTAGATCACACATAACCAGGGAGCGCTCACTAATTGGATACAAAACAGGATTGACGGTAGGAGACAGAGCATGTTCATAGAGGGTTGCCACTCAAACTGCAGGCCTGTGACCAACGGTGTACTATAGGGTTCGGTGCTAGGTCACTGTTGTGCATCATTTGTATAAACAGTTTGGCTGATAGTACAGGAGTCATGGTTAGCAAGTTTGTGAGTGAGACTGAAATTGGTGATAATGTGGACAGTGAAGAGGGTTATCGAAGAGTACAATGGGATCAACACTACTGCTGGACCAGTGAGGTTAGGAATAACAGGTGGAGAAATCCAAGAAGTTGTATTGTGGTAAAGCAGACCAGGCTGGACTTGTACAATTAATGTTTGGGCCCTGGGTACTGTTGTCAATCAGTGACCCAGGGACGCAGGTACACAGTTTTTTGAAAGTAGCGTCACAGGTAGACAGGCTGGTGAAGCAGGTGTTTGGGAGGGTTACCCTTCATTGGGCAGAGCATTGAGAGTAGGAGTTGGGATGTCATGGTGTATCTGTACAGGACATTAGTGAGGCCTCTGTATAAACATTGTTGATTATCTGGTAAAAATCAACTTGTTCACGTATGTCCTTTAGTGAGGGATATCTGACATTCTTACCTGGTCTGGCTCACATGTGACTCCAGTCACACAGCAATATGGCTGACTCTGAGCTGCCTCTGGGCAATTAGCAGGAGGGCAATGTATGCTGGTCCAACCGGTGACATCCTCATGCCGTGAATGAATCAATGAAAAAATACATATGTCTATCCCTCCCTTTGCAAACAGCTCTAGCTACAGCAATCCGTACTGGCTTTGTAATGTTGTTCAGGCCTTTGCCCCTCTCTGTAACACTCTCACCACCTCCAACACCTTCAATCCTCCCTGTTCCACTACTCTGATTAAACACTGACAATGTTTCCTCTTCCTACTGCACTCCTCCACATTTCTAAATGTTAGTTACTTCAGAATTGATCGGTTCTTTTTCATCTCTTAATCAAATCGGCCAAGACCGTCTGAAGTGGGGAAAGAGCATTGGGAAGGTGTTGAGCACCTCGAGACTTTCTGTGGGGAAAACGGGAATCCAGGAGAAAACAGCACAAGGAGCGCGCTGTCACACCTCCACCCCACCCACCCCCTTTCCATGTCCACCTTCTGCCTCAAGTGTAACAGAGTCTGTGGAAGGCCACATCGGTCTGCACAGCCAACTCCAGACTCCCCCACCCCCACTGAGAGTGGGAGAGAGTCAGCCTCATCTGTGAGCCACTGCCAAAGAGATGATGAGATAGGAAGGTTGAATCCCCTCACAATTATCCCAGTGTGTTTGTTACAAATTCAAATAATTCCCTGTTAATGCACTGTCTAATAATGTGCTATCACTCAGTATCTCTCCATCTGGTATCCCTCGCTGTGTGGGTCTATTTACTGCCTCTGTCAGCATTTCTCCCTCTTACAGATGGTCTGAGATCCTGAGTCAACAGAATTGTCCATTCCAGAGAGATGCAGCAGCACAGGCAAGGGATGGAGACTGGGATTATCGAGATCTCTGCTGCACTCAGCGCCACTCTGCATGTGTTCTCCTCATTGCATCAGTCTAATTTCCCATTCTGTCTATTTCTGTCTCATGCAGGTCATCAGGATGTTCCTAACTCCTGTCTCATCCATCACCTCATTGAAACTGGTTGGTCAGCCAGAGAGAGATGGAGAAGGAGATCTGGAACCTTCAGTAATTCCTGCAGTTGTTAAGATCGCTCACAGTAAACAGCACAGGGTGGAGGTAGTAGACTTCTATATTCAGACTTGGAAGACCGGACATAGATACAGAGCTGGGTAAGGAACAACAACATTCTAGGCTTCATTCCCACCATCTTGTGAGGGTCCTGCTTTCATCTCTTCTGTACTGGTCCTCAATGCGACAGCACAGGGGATCGCAGGCATCAATCCTGGCCTATGCTGTTTTAGTGATCTCTGTAATATTCTCCAGTCCCGATAATGCTTCCTCTGTTTGGAATCTCCTCTATGCCGCATCATTCTATGTGTCTTTGTCTCTGTCTCTGTCAGGTTCTCCAGTCCCTAACACCCTAATCCCTAACCTTCTGCAGTAGATACTAAATTCCTTCATCCCTGTAAACCCTAACAGGCCTGTCTATCCCTGTAAGCTTCTCCCACCAATACCACCCTCCATGTATTTGTCTTTAACCACCCCATCGGTACCTACCTATGTAACCTTCTCCAGCTCCTACAACCCTTCCTTAGCTGTGAAAAATTTGTAATCTCCTTATCCTTCTCCAATTCTTTGATCTTTATCTTGTTAAATTTCACCCTCATTCCCGACACCATACCCCTCCCGACCATAGGAACCTCTTTCAGTTTGTGCAACGCTCCCCATTTGTGTAACTGTCTCTAACCCAGTAACCTGGCATTCTCCATTGCCTTCCTATCTATGTAGCCTCCAGAGCCCAGAAGCCTTCTTATATCTGTAAATGTCTTCAGTCAAGACAACCTTCCATATCTCTGTTAGTATACACAATAATCTCCGAGATGAAACAGCCCCCTGTCTGTGCTTCTCAGTCTGCCTGCCTCTTCCTATCTCCATCCCTATCTCCAGAATCTAATCCAGCTCCCTCGATCTCTGTAAATTCCTTCAATCCCCAAATCCCTTTGTCCCACTGACATTCTTGAACAGATGTAACTCTGTATAACTCTTAACATGCTTGAGCCCCCGTAAGCCTCCCTATCTCTGTAAACTCTACTCTTCTGTTCAACCCCCCACTATTGAGGAATGACTCCCTGTATTCGCCATAAGGAAGATGGAATGACAGTGAACAGATATGATGGAACTGTCATTCTGGAAATGAAGCTGCAGAATGACCATCGCTGGGAAGTGAATACTGAAGGGTTGTTGGGATAGAGTCATAGAGTCTGAGAGATGCGCAGCATGGAAACCGACCCTTCGGTCCAACCCATCCACGCTGTGCAGCTATCCCAACCCAATCTAGTCCCAATAGGCAGACTAGGCAAAAAGCCAACACGTTATGAAGGAAGCATGAGGTTAATGCATTAATGAGACAGTCATGTAGATCTGAATATGAAAAGTAGAGCTGAGAATAAGCAAGTAGCAGCAACCTCTATCAGGAATTCTTTTGTAGGCTCCAAACAGTATTGGGAATGTCAATATAGTGACAGTCGGGACACTGAATGTACTTATGGCAAGGGCAATACAGTAACTGTGTGTGACAGTGGTCTCCATGCCGACTGATACAGCAACGAGCCTGTTGGATTGAATTTGTTGGTGTGAATATAAATGGCAGAATTGTAAGGGTGTACGAGGGGTGTACTGGTATAGGGGATATGGTGTATTTGAATTATCAGAAGCCTTTATGAAAGTTTCAATAAGGGCGAAAGAGTAACTTGGGAGAGAATAGGGCCCCTTAAAGATCAATAATGTCACCCATGTGTGGAACCAGAGGAGATGGGTGAGATATTAGACAAAATAGTGTTGTCAGTATTTACTGTGGAGAAAGACATGGAAGCTCGGGAACGTGGGGAAATAAATAGTGATGTCTTGGAAAGAATCCTCAACAGAGAAGAGAAAGTGCTGGAATCTTAAAACAAATAAAGGTAGATCAGTCCTCAGTAGCTCATTAGGTCGATCCTAGAATATTGTGGGAAGCTAGGGAAGAGATTGCAGTATCCCTTACAGAGATATGTATATTATCAACAGGCACAGATAGATGTTGGAAGTCTGGAGGTTGGCTAACGCTGTCCCATCACTGAAGGACTGCAGGGAAAAGCCAGGAAATTACAGCTCAGTGAGCCCAGTGATGGGGAAGTTGTTGGAGGAGATTCTGAGGGAAAGGACCTCCTTACATTTACAAAGGCAAGGGCTGATTCAAGATGGTCAGCATGGCTTTGTGAGTGGAAAACCACGTTTCACAAACAGGATTGACTCTTCGAGGAGGTGGCCAAAGATAGATGAAGGCAGAGCAGTCAACGTTGTCTACATGGACTTTAGCATCTAATCAAGAGGAAGAAGGAAGCTTACTTAAGGTCGAGGAAGCAAGGATCAGACAGGGTTCCAGAGAGTTACATTGGATGGCACGGTGTCTCAGTGGTTAGCACTGCTACCTCATAGCACCACGGACTCCATTTCGATTACAGCCTTAGGCGACTGTCTGTGGGGAGTTTGCGCATTCTCCCTGTGGGTTTCCTCCAGGTGCTCCGGTTTCCCCCCCACAGCCCAAAGATGTGCCAGTTTGGTGGCTTAGCCTTGCTAAATTACCCATAGTGTTTAGGGATGGGTAGGTCTGGTGCATTAGTCAGTGCAAATGGAGAGTAATAGGGTGGGGGAATGGGGCTGGGTTGGATATTGTTTGGAGGGTTGATATGGAGGTGTTGGGCCAAATGGCCCGTTTCCACACAGTAGGGATTCTCTGAAGGTACCAGGAAAGAACCAAGAGATGGACTTAGGGCAACTAGAAGGGTGCATGAAAAAGCATTGTTGGGAAGGATTAAGGAAAACCGTGAGGCATTCTCCATTTATGCGAGGAACAAGAGCAAGGCCAGAGTGAGGATAGGGCCGGTCAGGGATAGTGAAAGGAACTTGTGCCTGGAGTCACAGGAGGTAGGGGAGGTCCTTAATGAATACTATGCCTCAGTATTCACTGCTGAGAAGGGTCTTGTCGTTTGTGAGGACAGCGTGAAACAGGCTAATGTACATGAACAGGTGGATGTTAAGAAGGAGGATGTGCTGAGAATTTTGTAAAAGATAAGGACAGATAAGTCGCTGAACCAGACTGGATGCGTCGAAAGTTACTACAGGAACCGAGGGAGTGGATTACTGAGCACCTGGTGATGACCTTTGCAGCCTCACTGTCCACTGGAGTCAGACCAGATGATTGGAGGCAGGAAAATATTATTCCCTTGTTCAGGAAAGGGAATATCCTGGGAATTGCACACCTGTCAGTCTTATGTCTGTGGTATGCAGATTATTGGAGAGGTCTCTGGGAGACAGGATTTATTATTCCTTGGAAAACCATAGTTTGATTAGAGATAGTCAGTATGGATTTGTAAGGGGCAGGACATGCCTTACAAGTCTTATTGAATCTTTAGAGAATGTGACAAAACATCTTTATGGCTCATTCAGAAAGTATAGAGGCATGGGGTACAGGGAAACCTGTCTGTCTGGATACAGGATTACTGGCCCACAGAAGACAGAGGGTGATGATAGATGGAAAGCATTCATCCTGGTGCTCAGTGACCAGTGGTTTTCTGCAGGGAGAGGTTACAGGACCTCTGCTGTTTGTGAGTTTAGGAATGACTTGGACGTGTGATTAAAAGAGGGGTTAGTAAGTTTCCCAATGACACAAAGGTTGGTGGAGTGGTTGATCGTGTGGAGGGCTGTTGTAGGTTGCAACAGAACATTGACAGGATGCAGAGTTGGACTGAGAAATGGCAGATGGAGTTCAATCTGGGAAAAGTGTGAAGTCATTCATTTTGAAGATTGAATTTGAATGCAGAATACAGAGTTAAAGGCAGGATCTTTAGCAGTGTGGAGGAAAGAGGGATCTTGGGTTCCAAGACCATACATCTCTCAAAGTAGCCACCCAAGCTGATTGGCTTGTTAAGAAGCAATATATTGTGTGGGATTTCATTAGTTTGGGGATTGAGTTTTAAAGCTGTGAGGTTATGCTGCAGCCCTATAGAGACCTAGTTCGACCCCACTTGGAATATTGTGTTCAGATTTGGTCCCTTCATTGCAGGAAGGATGTGGAAGTTTTAGAGAGGGTGAAGAGGAGATTTACCAGGTTGCTGCCTGTACTGGAGGGCATGTCTTATGAAGAAAGGTTGAGGGAGCGAAGGCTTTTCTCATTGGAGTGAAGAAGGATGAGGGGTGACTTGGTAGAGGTGAACAAGGTGATGAGAGTCATAGATAGAGTCAATAGAGAGAGATTTTTTTAACCCTCATATAAATAGTCATTACAAGGGGGTATAATTTTCGGGTGATTAGTTGATGGTTAAGGGGAGAATTCAGATGTAGGTTCGTTACATACAGAGTGGTGGCTGAGTGGAATGCACTGCCAGCGGTGGCGATAAATTAGATGCATTAGGGACATTTAATATACTTCTGGATAGGCACATGGATGATAATAAAATGAAGGGTATGGAAGTTAGAGTCGTAGAGATGTACAACATGGAAACAGTTCAGTCCAACCTGTCCATGCTGACCAGACATCCCAACCCAATCTAGTCCCACCTGCCAGCACCCGGTCCATATCCCTCCAAACCCCTACTATTCATATACCCATCCAAATACCTCTTAAATGTTGCAATTATACCAGTCTCCACCACTTCCTCTGGCAACTCATTCCATACACATACCACCCTCTGCATGAAAAAGTTTCCCCTTAGTTTTTTTATATCTTTCCCCTTTCATCCATAACCTATGCCCTCTAGTTCTGGACACTCCAAACCCAGGGAAAAGACTTTGTCTTTTTTCCCTATCCATGTCCCTCATAATTTTGTAAACCTCTATAATGTCACCCCTTCGTCTCCGACGCTCCAAGGAAAACAGCCCAAGTCTGTTCAGCCTCTCCCTATTGCTCAAATCCTCCAGCCCTGGCAACTTCCTTGTAAATCTTTTCTGAATCGTTTCAAGTTTCCCAACATCTTTCCGATAGTAAGGAAACCAAAATTGCACGCAGTATTACAACAGTGGCCTATCCAATGTGTTGTACTGTCGCAACATGACCTCTCAACTCCTGTACTCAATACTCTGACTAATAAAGGAAAGCATACCAAACGCCTTCTTCACTATCCTATCTACCTGCGACTCCACTTTCAAGGAGCTATGAACCTGCACCTCAAGGTCTCTTGGTTCAGCAACACTCCCTAGGACCTTACCATTAAGTGTATAAGTCCTGTTAAGATTTGCTTTCCCAAAGTGCAGCACCTCGCATTTACCTGAACTAAACTCTATATGCCACTTTTATTTTTGATCTTATGGTCGGATAAAAGATTGGCATGTCATCATGGCCGAAGGGTCTTGTTCTGTACTGTTCTGTGTTCTACATGTCGGATGGTAAGCTGGGTAATTAGCTCAGATGAATGTAAAACGTTATAGCGTTCAGGAGGAGTTAGTCAACTGGACAGAAAATTGGGCTTGATGGTTGTAGACAGAGGGTTGTGGGAGAGCTGTTGTTTTTCTGACTAGAGGCATGTGACCAGCGGTGGAGTGGTTCCACTGTTGTTTGTCATTTGGATAAATGGTTTGGATGGGAATATTGTTAAGTAAGTTAAATAAGTTTTTTGGGTGACACAGAAATTGGTGGTAAACAGGACAGTGATGAAGGTTATCTGTGATACAACAGGATGGACAGTACTGCTGAGATAGTGAGCTGAAGAATAGCTGATGGAGTTTAATTAGATAAACGTGAAGTGTTCCATTTTGGTGAAACAAACCAGGGTGGGACCTGTACAGTTAATGTTCGGGCCCTGGGTAGTGTTGTCAGTCAGTGACCCAGGGATGCAGGTACACAGTTCTTTGAAAGTGGTGTCACAGGTAGACAGGCTGGTGAAGCAGGCGTTTGGGGTGGTTACCTCCATTGGGGAGAGCATTGAGCATAGGATTTGGGATGTCATGTTGTATCTGTACAAGACATTGGTCAGGTCACAATAAAAGCGTTGTTGATCAGTGGGAAGAACACATCTGGTTCACTGACCTCCTTTTGTGTAGACCATCTGACATTTTAAACTGGCCTGACTAACATGTCACTCCAGACCCATTGCAATATGGCTAACTCTGAGCTGTCCTCTGGGTAATTAACAGTGACTCCCACATCCCATGAATGAATAAATAAAAATACATATGTCCCTCTCTACCTCTACAAACCCCTCCAGCTGCAGCAAACTGTACTGGCTTTATAACATCGTTCAGGCCCTGACCACTCTCTGTAACACTCTTACCACCTCCGGCACCTTCACCTCTCCCTGTTCCATTTGTGACATTGAACCCTGACACTGATTCCCTTTCCCACTGCTCAACTCCTGCTGGCAGACCCTTTGCAATCCCTTTAACTCTTACTCCTAAAACACTCTCTCACTTCAGGATTTTAAGTACTTTTTGGTGATCTTCTAAGCCTCATAATCTAATATGATACATTTTGTCCTAAGTGAGGTGCCAGTGGGAATTTCTTGCTGAGGTTTTGTCTGTTTCAGTGTAATGTTCTTTTGTTGAGTGATTTACACTGTCCTTTCAAATGTTTTCCACTGTCCATTTACAGGCACATATTTCAATCTGTTTAGCCTATTTACCTTGGTCAGTTCTCCTCTCAAACCCATGTCACTGGCTGTTTTTGTTTCGAGTTGTAGCATGTCCTTCTGTGATTCACTTTAAAACTTTATATTACTTTAAACTGAACTTTATCACAATTTCCCTGAGTATCTCTCCAGGTGACATTACTCATTCAATAAGTTACATCACACAACGATCGCTCTGAGATAGTTATGTCCCTAGCCAGTTGCACAATTTATTATTCAAAGAAACACTGAAAAAAAAATTCTCTGAACTAATCTTCCAATATCACTGTTGTTAGTGTGACTGTCCCAGATTATGGGAATATTGAAGTTTCCCAAAATTATCACAAAGTGTTTGTTAAAAAATTCCAATGAGTTCCTGTGTAATGCAGTGATGAGAAATGGAATGCTGTTCGATGGCGTAAAACTGTTCTGCTGTTTGTGTCCTTGGCAAGTAGTAGCCAGAATTTACATTCAGACTGACTCTACTTCATGATCTGAGGTCAAATGATTTCTCTGTACTGCCTTTGTTATCCATTATTGTTAGCGTTACCCATTTTCCTGGGTTTCCACAAGGTTGTGATCCATTGAATATTTATGTCCACCTTTTGTTCGCCCTGTAACCACGTCTCTCTGGTGTCTAAATTTCTTTTATCTCTGTGTCACAAATCAATCTACCATATTGAAGAGAGTTAAAAATCACACATCAGGTTATAGTCCAACAGGTTTAATTGAAAGCTTTCAGAACAACGCTCCTTCATCAGGTGAGAGTGGAGGGCTCGATCGTAACACAGATTTATAGCAAAAATTTACAGTGTGATGCAACTGACATTATACATTGAAAAATTGATTGTCTGTTAAGCCTTTCATTGTTTAGAATACAGTGATAGTTTCACTTCTTTCATGGGTAAATCACAAAACATTTTTTTAAAGTTGCATTCTCGGGTTAGCTGTTAACAATGGTGATAGCTAGACAATATGTTGAAGGTGTTAGCCCCCTGTGTTCTCTGTCTATGCCCTGATATTTAGATTGATTCTAATCTAAAAAGTGAGATAAGAGTTTGACATAAATTCATGCAGTTTTTGAGCTCAGAGTTCTCCATGAATGCATGCAGTTTTTGAGCAAAGTACAATGTAATTCTGCAAGTACAAATTCACCCCACAAAATATGTGTGTCTGTGGGTCTTTGTCTGTCTGTGTGTGTCTGCCTGGGTGGGGGCTGTGAGTGTGAGAAAGTGTGTGTGTAGGAAGTGCAGAGTGTCTTAAGTCTGTGAGTGTGGGAGTGTGTGTGGGTGTCTGTGTACCCGTCTGTGTGTACCTGTCTCCGTGTGTATGTGAGAGTGTGTGTGTGTGTGTGTGTGTGTGTGTGTGTGTGTGTAGGAATATCTGTGTGTGTCTCGTGCAATCGTGATCACCTGTAATGTGACATGAACCCAAGGTCCCGATTGAGGCCCTCCCTATGGGTACCGAACTTAGCTATCAGCCTCTGCTCAGCCACTTTCCTGTGCTGCCTGTCCCGAAGTCCACCTTGGAGGATGGTCACCCGAAAGTCCGAGACTGAATGTCCTGGACCACTGAAGTGTTTCCCAACTGGGAGGGAACCCTCCTGTCTGTTGATCGTTGTGCGGTGCCCATTCATCCATTGTCGGAGCCTTTGTTTGGTTTCCCCAATGTACCATGCTTCCGGGCATTTTTGCCTGCAATGTATAAGATAGACAATGTTGGCTGAGTCACATGAGTACCTGCCATGTCCAAGGTGAGAGGTGTTCCCACACGTAATAGTGGTATCTATATCCACAATCTGACACGTTTTGCAGTGTCCACCGTAACAGGGTTGTATGGAGTTGTCCTGAGGGCCATCCGCTTTATCCTCGATTACAACGTCTTCACTGTCCACTATGCCACCCTCCAGCCTTTCCAGCACATCACACATGGCTATCAATGGGACAAATATCTTTGCTCGGGGCTCCACGATGTTCTGTGATGCACTTAATCAGGTCCTGGGTTTTTCCACAGCTTTGTGTTTTAAAACCTTCTATAACATGCACTCTTTTCAAGTCATAGAGATGTAGAGCATGGAAACAGACCCTTTGGTCCAACTCGTTGATGCTGACCAGAAGATGTAAATAAATCCATCCCATTTACCAGCATTTGGCCCATGTACTTCTAAACCGTTATTATTCATATACCCATCCAAATATCTCTTAAATGTTGTCATAGTATCAGTATCTGCTACTTTCTCTCTCAGCTCTGTGTGTATAAAAAAGCTGTCCCTTCAGTGCCGTTTAAAACTTTCCCCTTTAACCTTAAACCTATGCCCTCCAGTTTTGGACTCTCCAAACCCTGGGAAAATACCTTGAATGTTTGCCAAATCCATACCCCTCATGTTTATATAAACCTCTGTCAGGTCACCACTCAGTCTCCGATGCTCCAGGGAAAATAACCCCAGCTTATTCAGCAACAACCCTGGGAACATCTTGTAAATCTTTTCTGAACACTTTCAAATTTCACACCATCCTTCCTATAGCAGGGAGACTGGAATTACAGAGAACTCCAAATGTGGTCTAATGTATTACTCTTGTTCCCTGAGTTCCCCAGTCTTTGTCCACAGTAAGTTCTGGAGGGAAAAATGTGTTTAAGGTCTTACCCATATCCTGCTGTTCCACACATCAGTGGTCTCATTGATCTTTAAGAGACAGCATTTTGTCTCGAGTTACTCTTTTACTCAATATATTTATACAATCACTTTTGGATTCTCCTTATCATTCTCTGCATGTACACTTTCTGCAATCCTGATTTCTACCCAAAGTGTATTCCTAAAGTCCCTGTGATCCTCAGGGATTCCCTTGATCCAGCTGGCTATACCTGACACGTGCCCCCTTTTCCTTGACCAGACCCTCAGTAGACAGCCAGTGTTTCCGAATGCTGTCAGCATTGACCTGCACACAAACAGGTGGTGATTGCTCAATTTATCTCACTTTTAAAATATTCCTCACTTGCCAGACTTCCCTTTCCCTGCAAATAGACTCCCCAATCACCTTTTGAGAGTTCCTGGCTAATATTCCTGGCCCCATTGTATAACTTGAACCTGTGGACCAGCCCTGTCCTTTTCCATCGCTATTTCCAAGCTAATAGACTTGAGTCACTTTGGCAAAATGCTTTCCCACTCACACCTCAGTCCCTTTCCCTACCTTAATTCCCAAGGGGAGGTCAGGTTTTGCCCCTTTCTCTTTTCAGGCCATTTACATATTGATTGAGTTTTCTGGAACACAATTACCAAATTCCTCCCTTGCAAACACTGAACACTGGCCGTTCCAGTCTAGGTTTGGAAAGTTTAAAAACCCCAACCATAACAGGCCTATTATTATGATTGATATTTGAGATCTCCTGATGTGTTTGTTCCTCAGTCTGCCACTGATTATTCGGGGTCAGTAAGACAATCGTGTCAGAGTGATGACCCATTCTTATTTCTCAGTTCCACTAACATAGCGTCGCTGGGTGATCCCACAGGAATATCCTCCCTAGGTACTGATGTAATGATTCACGTAATGAAAACCCACCACCACGCGTCCTCTCTTGCCTCCCCTTCGATGCTTCCTGTAGCATCTCCACCTTGAAACAATGAGCTGCCAGTCCTGCCCCTCCCTCAGATTTGTTTCTGTAATAACGATAATATCCCAGTCCCATGTTCCAATCCATGCCCTGAGTTCATCTTCCTTAGCTGTCAGGCCCCTTTCATTGAAATAAATGCAGTTTACTCATCAGTTCCCCCTCCCCCATTTCCTGCTATGTTCTTGCCTGCCTTGTCTGCTGAAATTGCTGTCTTTAACTTGTGCACCAACCTCAATCTTCTTTCTGGCCTTATGACTGTTTAAGGTGCAACACCCTGCCAGATTAGATTATATCCTCTCAAGCAGCTCTAACTATTCGCCCCATCAGGATGTGGGTCCCCCTCCTGCTCCCAGTTCAGGTGCCTTCCCCACCCTGTCTACCTGTGCTGACACCTTCAGACATCCAGGGACTTGCCCACCAAGGTCCTGGTGTTACTCAGTTCTCCAGGAGGACCTACCCTTCATGATGTATATCCTTTGCTTATGAGACTTCCCACAGTGCATTACCTCACAGTGATCAGAGGTAAACTCCATCTGCCATTACTCAGTGTGTGTGTACAACTCTGAGTATGACTAACTTCATCCAGTCTCCCCAACCGTCCCTACCTGTAATTGTCGAGAGAATGCACAACCCTCCCTATTGCGTTAACCTCCTCCAGTCCCTCTCATGGACACCATCATCTATAAAGCTTCTCCTGTTCCTGACTATAGTTTCCTCCTGTTCCAAAAAGCCCTTGTGAACTTTGTGACCTCGTCCAATCTCTGCAGTGCTCTGCATAATCAGCCTCACTGTGACTGGAATCTGGCTTCAATTCCAGCCTTGGCCAACTGTCTGTATGGACTTTGCATGTTCTCCCCCCGACTGTGTGGGTTTCTTCCGGGTGCTCTGGTTTCCTGCCATAGTCCAACATTTGCATGATACGTGGATGGGCCGTCATAAATTGACTGTAGTATTCAGGCAAGTGTGGTTTAGGTGAGTTCACCATGAGGAATGCAGGGTTTATTGGACAGGGAGAGGGATGGGTCTGGTTAGGATGCTCTTTAGAGGGGTTGGTGTGGACTTGTTGGGCCGAATGGCCTATTTCCAGACTGTGGAGATTCTATTCAGTTTATTGTCCAGTCCTGTCAACCATCCCTGTCTCTTGATCCTTGCCTCATCCCCAATACTCGAGGAGAAAGTGAGGACTGCAGATGCTGGAGATCAGAGCTGAAAATCATTTCCTGAAGAAGGGCTGATGCCCGAAAGGTCGATTCTCCTGTTCCTTGGATGCTGCCTGACCTGCTGCGCTTTTCCAGCAACACATTTTCAGCTCATCCCCAATACTCTCCTTATATGTGTAATCTCCAACAGTTTCTAAAACATTCCTTGCTGATGTAAGCTTCTCCAGTCCTTACCATGATTGCTATGACTGTCATCTCTTCCTGCTTTTAGAACCCTACCTATAACTGTTGACATTTGTTACAGCACTCCCAATCACTGTTCCATCCTGAAAACCCAAAAACCTTTATCTCTCTGTAAACCCATCTGGACTGTCTGTACTTCCTTTTGACAATCCCGTTCTGAGACTTTCTCTATATCAAAAAAGTCATTAAGTGTAGGTAACCCTTATTATTGTAACCTCCCTCCAGTCTTACAGCACTGAGGATCTGTAGAACCTCTTTTCAAACCGACAGCCATCTCTGTGTCTGTAATCTCCTCCAGTCCCCATAATACATTCTCTCTGAGCTCCTCTGTAGCCCGTTGAACACTCCCTAACACTGTCTGTATCAGTGTAACCTTCTCCAAAAACACAACCTTCCCTATCTGTGTTAATCCCTACACCAGTCCCTATCCCTCTAAGCTCCGTCTAACAACACAACCCTCCATGTTTGTGTATTCACCTTCAGTCCGTACTCACCCCCCTATCTGTGTAACCTTCTCCATGCATTTTTTGCTACAGTCTCTTCAACTGCCCTTTTAAGTTTAATATTTTCCAGTCCCGAAAACTCCCCTCTCTTTAACTTTCTCAGGCCACACATCCCTCACTATCTGTGACCTACTCCTGTTGGAGAACCCTCCCTCTGTGAACTGCTCCAACTCTTCAACTCTCCATAAGCTCCTGCAGCTCTTCCAGCCCTCCCTATCGACCAAACCTCTTCCAGTCCCTAAAACGCCATCAGTCTGTGGAGACCCTACCACCATCCCTATCTGTGTTATCCTCTCAGGTCTCTGCAACACTCCCGATCTGTAGATCCCACTCCAATGCCTGTGCTCCTCCCAGTCCTGTTCCTGCAAGACTCATTAACAATGTAACATCCTCCCGTCACTATCACCCACCCTGTCAATGTAAGCTCCTCCTGTATCTCCAAACGTTTACTCATCCCCATAATCTTCTCCAGCTCTTACCCCCATCTGTGTAAACATCACTCTCCACTCGAACCCTCCCTACCGCAGGAACTTCCTTCTGTTTGTGCTATGCTCCCTTATCTGTGAAACTGTCTCCAACCAAACGTGCTACTCAATCTCAAAAAAAGAATCCAGATTCCACAGCCTCCATGTCTAAATAACCCCCAGAACCCATGCATTCCTATATCTATAAACATGTTCAGTCACGATGACCCTCCATATCTCTTTTTGATCTGCCAGGTGATACACATCTTTTTATCTCTGTAATCTGCTCAGCTCCCTAAAACAGTCCCTGTCTGTGTAATACAGCCCTGGCCTACAAACATCATTATCCCTGTAAACTTCTCTATCCCTCCCAACATTCCCAACTCCATGAACCCGTCAGCCCTACAGCGCTGCATATTCCTTTAGCCTCCTATGGCTCTATGGTCCTCCTTCCCTGTTAAACCACCTCCAGTCCCCACGTCCCTCCCAGTCTGGGTCCTCTGCTCCAGATCAGACCATTGCTGTCTCTGTAAACACCTCCACTCCTGACAACTCTTCCCATTTGTGTAACTTCGTTCAGACCACATACTCTCCAGCTTCCTGAATTCTCTTCCTGCCATTGCAACCAAAACCACATGTTTATGTAACAACCTCCAGTGCTTAAACCTCCCCGACTCAGTAACCTCTTGAACTCTTAAGGAAACACATAAACTGTGAAACCTCTCATTTCCCTACAATCCTCCCTCCCTCCTGAAATGCCTTCATCACCACGAAAACTCACAATTACTGAAGCCTCCTTTTGGCACTGCAACCCTCCTAATGTCTGCAAAATCCTCCTGTCCTGATATTCCTCTCTATCTCTGTAATCCCCACCACCCTCCAGTGCCCTTCTGGGGAACATGGCAGAGGAGAGAAGATTTGTAGCGTCAGGACCATATTACAGAGGTAGAATTCTGGGAATTACAGATTTAGTCTAATGTTTGTGGTGTGCAGATTATTGGTGAGGACTCTAAAGAAAGGATTTTTGACAACTTGGAAAGACATAGTTAAATTAGAGACAGCATGGGTTTGTGAGGGGCAGGTCATGCCTCACAAACCTTATTGAATTCTTTGAGGATATGACAGAATACGTTGATGGCTCATTCAGAAAAGAAGGATGATTGGGATGCAGGAAAATCTGTCTGTCTGGATACAGGATTGGATGGCTCAGAGAAGACAGAGTGTGGCAGCAGATTGGCAGTATTGAGTCTGGAGCTCAGTGACCAGTGGGGTTCTGTAACAATCAGCTCTGGGACTCTGCTCTCTGTGATTTTTGTAAATGACTTGGATGTGGATCTTGGAGAGGGGGTTAGTACGTTTGCCAATAACACGAAGGTTGGTGCGTCGTGGGGAATGTGGAGGGCTGTTGTAGGCTGCAATGGGACATTGGTAGGACGCAGAGCTGGGCTGAAAGTGGCAGATGGAGTTCAATCTGGAAAAGTGTGAAGTGATTCATTCTGGAAGGTCAATTCTGAATATAGAATCCAGCGAAATACTTGGCATTATGGAGGAACAGAGAGATCATGGGGTCCATGTTCATAGATCCCTCAAAGCTGCCACGCACGTTGATAGGGTTGTTAAAAAGGCATATGTTGTGTTGGCTTTCCTTGGCAAGGGGATTGATTTCAAGAGCCGTTGAGTTTTACTGCATCTTTATAGCGACCTGGTGAGACCACACTTGGAATATTGTGTTCAGTTCTCGTCCCATCTTTACATGAAGGATGTGCAAGTTTTAGAGAGCGTACACAGGAGATTTACCAGGATGCTGCCTGGAATGGAGGGCATTTCTTATGGAGAAAGTGTGAGGGAGCTAAGGTTTTTCTCATTGGAGTGAAGAAGGGGGTGGGGTGACTTGGTAGAGGTGAACAAGGTGATGAGAGGCACAGAGAGAGTGTATAATCAGAGACTTGTTCTCCTATGGCATAAATGGCTATTACAAGGCGGCATAATTTTAAGGAGATTGGAAGATGGATAAGAGGATAGAGAATATTAGGTGGTTGGATGGACTGCCAATGGTGGTAGTAAAATTAGACACATTCGGGACATCTAATAGACTCTTTGACACACACATGAATAGTAGTAAAATGAAGGTATGTAGATTAGTTTGATCTTACAGTCGGATAAAAGGTTGGCATAGCCTCATTGCCAAAGGGTCTTGGGCTGAACTGTTGTGTGTTCTGTGTTTTGTCGAGTAAACTGGGTAATAAGCTCAGATCAGTGTAAAAAGGATATGGCATTCAGGAGGAGCTAATGAACTGGATACAAAAATTACTTGATGGGAGGAGACAGAGGGTGGTGGGAGACATGTTTTTCTGACTGCAGGCAAGTGACCAGCGGTGGAGTGGGTCCACTGTTGTTTGTGATTTGGATAAATGGTTTGGATGGGAATATTGGTTTCCTGGTAAGTAATTGTTTTGGGTGTCACTGAAATTGGTGGTAACGTGGACAGTGAAGAAGGTTATCTATGATACAACAGGGTGGACAGTACTGCTGGGATAGTGGGCTGAAGAATAGCAGATGGAGTTTAATTAGATAAAGGTGAGGTGTTCCATTTTGGTGAAACAAACCAGGGTGGGACTTGTACAGTTAATGTTCGGGCCCTGGGTAGTGTTATCAGTCAGAGACCCAGGGATGCAGGTACACAGTTCTTTGAATGTGGTGTCCCAGGTAGACAGGCTGGTGAAGCAGGCGTTTGGGATGGTTACCTTCATTGGGGAGAGCATTAAGAGTAGGAGTTGGGATGTCATGTTGTATCTGTACGAGATATTTGTGGGGCCACCATAAAAATATTGTTGATCAGGAGGAAGAACTCCTCTCGTCACTTACTTGCTTTAAGGAAGGGCATTAAATATTCTAACCTGGTCTGGCCAACATTTGACTCCCGACCCACAGCAATATGGCTGACTCTGAGCTAACCTCTGGGTAATTAGCAGTTGGGTCAAAGAATGTTAGTCCAGGCAGTGACACCCACATCCCAGGAATGAATAAATAAAAATCCATATGTCCCTCCCTACCTCTGCAAACCCCTCCAGCTGCAGCAATCCGTCCTGGCTTTGTAACACGGTTCAGACGCTGACCACTCCCTGTAACACTCTCACCATCTCCAGCACCTTCACCTCTCCCTGTTCCAATCGTGTCAATAAACCCTGACTGTGGTTCCCCTTCCCACAGCCCTCCTCCTGCGAGCAGACCCATTGTAATCCATTAACATTTACTCCTAAAACACACTCTGACTTCAGGATTTTAAGTACTTTTTGGTGATCTTCTCAGCCTCATAATCTAGTATGATTCCTTTTGATCTGAGTGAGGGATCAGTGGGAATTTCGTGCTGAGGTTTTTACTGTTTCAATGGAATGTTCTTTTGTTGAGTATTTTGCATTGTCCCTTCAAATGTTTTCCACTGTTCATTTACAAGCACATATTTCAGTCTGTTTAGCCTGTTTACCTTGGTCAGTTATCCTCTCAAACTCATGTCATTGGCTATTTTTGTTTCTAGTTGTAGCTTGTCCTTTCTGTGAGTCACTTTAAAACTTTATATTTCTTTAAAATGCACTTTATCACAATTTCCCGAAGGATCTCTGCAGGTGACATTACTCATTCACTAAGTTTCATTACACGGTCGCTCTGCGATAGTTATGTCCCTTAACAGTTGCACAATGTGTTTTTCAAAGAAACACTGAAAAAAAATGAACCGAAGTCCTATTCCAATATCAATTTTGACTGTGTGATTGTCCCAGATTATAGAAATATTGAAGTTTTCCAAAATTATCACAATATCTTTGTTAAAAAATTCCAATGAGTCCCTTGGTAATGCAATGATGAGCAATGGAATACTGTTCAGTGGCTAAAACTGTTCTGCTGCTTGTGTCCTTGGCAAGTAGTAATTTACATTCAGACTGACACTACTTCATGATCTGCAGCCAAATGCTTTCTCTGTAATGTCTTTGGTATCCATTATTTTTAGTGTTAATCATTTTTCCTGAGTTTCTGCAAGATTGGGAACCATTGAATATTTTTGTTCACCCTGTATCCATGTTTCCCTGATGTCTAAATCTCTTTTTTCTCTGTGTCACAAATCCATCTACGTTATTACAGTGACGTTGCCCATTAAAAAAACATAACTTACTCTTTCCCACAATCTTCTGTCACAAATCTTTTCGCTGATATACATTTTTAGTTAAACTCTGCCCCTTCCTGTTCCTTTCTGCTTGTCTTCAGCCACATTCCCATACTGTTCCATTGCTTCGCCTTTTCTCTTTGGATTTGGAAAGCTCCTTTCACCGGAACCCTGTCCCTGCATCCTCTCTGTCAGTTTAAAGCCCTGTCCATAAACCTACCGACATGATCAGCCAGGACCCTGGTCCCAGCACAGTTCCAGTGGGACCATCCGAATGGATTATTTATTAAATCAGGTATGGGATGTGGGTGTCTCTGGCTGACCAGCCTTTCTTGCCCAATCCTAGCTGCCCTTGAACTGAGTAACTTGCTTGGTTTTTGAAGAGGGTAATTGGGAGTCAAATACTTTGCTGTGGCTATGTCGTGCAGACCACGTGATGATGGGCAGATGTCCTTCTCTGAATGACATAGCAGCCTGGGATACCAGCAGCAGTGTTTGTGCAGTGTGTCCAGGAAGCTTTTCCAACTCAGTATGTAGATTGTCCGACCAGAGGGGAGGCCATATTGGATTTGGCACTTGGTAACGAACCGAGACAAGTAATGGGCTTGTTAGTGTGTGAACATTTTGGTGATGGTGACCACAATTCTGTGACTTTCACCTTGGTTATGGAGAGAGATAGGTGTGTGCAACAGGGTAGGTTTTACAATTGGGGGAAGGGTAAATACGATGCTGTAAGACAGGATCTGAGGAGCATAAGATGTGAACATAAGCTGTCAGTGAAGGATGTCGTGGAAATGTGGAACTTTTTCAAGGAACGGATATGACGTGAATGCACCTGTCTGGCAGTGAAGAGATGGTAGTGTGAGGGAACCTTGGTTGACGAGGGAGGTTGAATGTCTTGTAAAGAGGAAGAAGGAGGCTTACATAAGGTTGAGGAAACTAGGTTCAGACAGAGCGTTGGAGGGATACAGGATAGCCAGAAGGGAGCTGAAGAAAAGGATTAGGAGAGCTAAGAGAGGGCATGAAAAATCTTTGGCGGGTAGGATCAAGGATAACCCCAAGGCATTTTATGCGTATGTGAGAAAGATGAGAATGACGAGAACGAGGGTAGGTCCGATCAAGGACAGTAGTGGGACACGGTGTATTGAGTCGGAAGAGAAAGGAGTGGTCTTGAATGAGTACTTTTCTTCAGTATTTACAAACGAGAGGGACCATATTGTTAAAGAGGAGAGTGTGAAACGGACTGGTAAGCTAGAAGAGATACTTGTTAGGAAGGCAGATGTGTTGGGCATTTTGAAAAACTTGAGGATAGACAAGTCCCCCGGGCCTGACGGGATGTATCCTAGGATTATGTGGGAAGCAAGAGAGGAAATTGCAGCACCGTTGGCAATGAACCTTTCATCTTCACTGTCAACAGGGGTGGTACCAGAGGACTGGAGAGTGGCGAATGTTGTGCACCTGTTCAAAAAAGGGTATGGGGATAACCCCGGGAATTACAGGCCAGTTAGTCTTACTTCAGTGGTCGGCAAAGTAATGGAAAGGGTACTGAGGGATAGGATTTATGAGTATCTGGAAATGCACTTCTTGATTAGGGTGAGGCAGCACGGATTTGTGAGGGGTAGGTCTTGCCTTGCAAGTCTTATTAAATTCTTTGAGGAGGTAACCAAGCATGTGGATGAGGGTAGAGCAGTGGATGTGGTGTACATGGATTTGATAATGGTAGGCTCATGTGGAAAGTCAGGAGACATGAGATAGAGGGAAATTTGGCCATTTGCGTAGATAAATGGCTAACCGGTCGAAGTCAGAGAGTGGTGGTAGATGGTAAATATTCAGCTTGGAGCCCAGTTACAAGTAGAGTTCCGCAGGGATCAGTTCTGGGTCCTCTGTTGTTTGTAATTTTTATTAATGACTTGGAAGAGGGTGTCGAAGGGTGGGTCAGTAAATTTGCAGATGATACGAAGATTGGTGGAGTTGTGGATAGTGAGGAGGGCTGTTGTCGGCTGCAAAGGGACTTAGATATGATGCAGAGCTGGGCTGAGGCGTGGCAGATGGAGTTCAACCCTGTCAAGTGTGAGGTGGTCCATTTTGGAAGGACAAATAAGAATGCGGATTACAGGGTTAACGGTATGGTTCTTAGTTAGGTGGAGGAGCAGAGGGATCTTGGGGTCTATGTTCATCGATCTTTGAAAGTTGCAACTCAGGTGGATAGACCTTATAAGAAGGCCTATAGTGTATGAGTGTTCATGAGCAGAGGGATTGAATTCAAGAGTCGTGAAGTGATGTTGCAGCTGTACAGGACCTTGCTTAGCCCACATTTGGAGTACTGTGTGCAGTTCTGGTCGCCTCACTTTAGGAAAGATGTGGAACCCTTGGAGACGGTGCAGAGAAGATTTACCAGGATGTTGCCTGGAATGGAGAATAGGTCGTACGAGGATAGGTTGAGAGTGCTAGGCCTTTTCTCACTGGAACGGTGAAGGATGAGGGGTGACTTGATAGAGGTTTATAAGATGATTAGAAGAATAGATAGAGTCAGAAACTTTTTCCCCGGGTACAACAAAGTGTTACAAGGGGACATAAATTTAAGATGAAGTGTGGGAGGTACAGTAGGGATGTCCGGGGTCGGTTCTTTACACAGAGAATGGTGGGGGCATGGAATGCGCTGCCTGTGGGAGTGGCAGAGTCAGAATCATTGGTTACTTTTAAGTGGCATTTGGATAGGTACATGGATGGGTGCTTAAGCTAGGAAAAATGTTTGGCACAACATTGTGGGCCGAAGGGCCTGTTCTGTGTTGTATTGATCTATGTTCTATCTATGTTCTATACATTTCATTGGGAACTGGAGATTTCTCCACCTTTCTGCCTGTGAAAACATTTAATACCTCCTCCTTATTGATCTTAACATATTCTGGAACCTCAGCATCCCAACTGAAATCCCCAGCTACAATGCCTTTCTCCTGTGTGAATACAGATGGGAAGTATTCTTTGAAGACCTCACCTGCTTTCTCTGGCTCCATGCACAGATTGTCCCTTTGGATTCTCACAGGCCTTCCTCTTTCACTGGGAATCCTCTTACTCTCACGATGCTGATAAAATGTCTGTGGCTTTTCCGCAATCGTATCTGCCAAATATATTTCATAACCATTGTTTGTCCCTCATTTTCCACAATCCCCTTGCACTCTCTATATTTGTGAAGGGCTTCACCTGATTTTATTGCACTGTATTTTCTTTATCAAACTCACGATATCACTTGATCAGTATTCCCTGGACTTGCTGCCTTTAATATTCACTCTTCAAGGAGCACACTACCCCAGCGTTCTCACTGCATCACTTTAAAATACTCCACTTTTCTAACATGGACCCAACTGCAGGGAGTTCCTCCCAGTCTATGTTTGCCAGATCCTCTGTAATGATCGTGATACTGATAGGAGGCACAGTTGTGAGGGGGACAGACAGGAGACTGTGTGCCTCCAGAGGAGAGCTCAGGATGGTGTGCTGCCTCCCAGGTACCAGGGTCAAGGATGTCTCTGAGTCATTATTGAACATTATGAAGGGGGAGAGTGAACATCCAGAGGTCATTGTGCACATTGGTCCACATCACAGAGGTAGTCAAATGGTTGGGGCCCTGTGAAATGAGTACAGGGAGTCAGATGAGAAGTTAAAAAAGCAGGATATTGACCTTAATGATCTTCAGATTACTCCCAGTGCCAAGTGCCAGTGAGGATAGAAATAGAAAGGTAGGCCGGATGGATGTGTGGCTGAGGAGCTGGTATAATGGGCAGGGTTTTCAGTTCTTGGGTCATTGAGATCTCTTCTGGGGTAGAGGGGCCCTGTACAAAGGGGATGGTTTGCACTTGAAGCAAAGGGGCACAAGTATCCCAGGGAGGAGATTTGCTAGTGTTACCCAGGAGGATTTAAACTAGTTTGGCAGGGAGTTGAGACTCTGAGTGAGAGAGGGACCATCGAAAAGTCAGGGGAAATACATCAGCCATCAAGAGCAAGTTACCTATTCAGGATATCCAGGGGTACAGTCGAGGGAGGAGAAAGATATCTAGTTTAAAGGGCATTTATTTCAACACACGAGGCCTGACTGGTAAGGCAGATGGGCTCAGAGCATGGATTAGCTCTGGGGACTGGGATATTATAGTCATAATAGAAACATGGCTGAGAGAAGGGCAGGACTGGCAGCTCAGTGTTCCAGGATAAAGAAACTACAGGTGTGACAGAAGGACAAGTAAGTGAGGAGGGGAGTTGTCCTTTTGATTCGGAAGGACATAACAACTGTTCATCAAGACAATTCTGATAAGCAGTCATCAAATGAGGCCATAAATTTAAAAGTTAGAAACAAAGAGGGGATGATCAGTCTGCTGGGATCATGTTCTCGACCCTCAAATAACCAGCAGGTACGAGAGGAGCAAATGTGTAGTGAGTTTGCAGGTACCTATAAAAATAATAGAGTAGTATTGGATGGAGATTTTAACTTCCCCTGGATTGACTGGGTCACCCAGAGTGTAAAAGGCCCGTACTGGGTGGAATTTGTAAAATGTGTCCAAGAAGGTTTCCTCAATCAAGACGTAGAGGGCTCTATGCTACTCAGGCGGGTGCAACACTGGACCTCTCCTCAGAAAACCAGGCAAGTGACTGAAGTATCTGTCGGAGAGCACATTGCGTCCAGTCACCACAACTGTCTTTGTTTTAACATAGTTGTGGAAAAAGATCAGGCAGGTTGACAGATTTAGGTCTTAAACTGGAACTGGGCCAATATTGGGGCCATTCAGCAGGATCGAGCAGGGGTTGATTGGGTGAAGGTAAAACTCACACGACACTAGGGTATAGTCTAGATGGTTTACAGAGGAACCTCAATTATCTGAACGAGATGGGCGGGCACTATTTCGTTTGGTTAATTGATTATTCGGTTAATCGATTCAATACCTTTCCTCTGGGGCTCGGTGTTTTCAGTTCAGTCTGCTCCCTGTTCAGGTGACTAGGCAGCAGCAAGCCATGAGTGAGCCCCCACACCCTGTCAGACCCCAAAAACACACCCCGCTCACCTCCAAACCCATCCAACACCGCCCCCACCCGACTCTCAACGTCACCGACCCAACAGCAAATCCTGCCCCCAAAACCATCTGATCCCACCCTCCACCAGCCACCTGCTCCCACCTGCCAGACACATCCTACATCACCCTCAGCCCATCCCCAAATCCGTTCAACACCGCCCCCCCCCCGCCCACCACATCCATCGTCCAATCCATGTCCACGCCCATGCCCCCGTAAGTGTTACCTTGGTAAGCGGATAGTGAAGAAGGTGTTTGGTATGCTTTCCTTTATTGGTTAGAGCATTGATTGTAGGAGTTTGGAGGTCATGTTGCAGCTGTGCAGCACACTGGTTAGGGCACTTTTGGGATATTGCATGCAGTTCTGGTCTTTTTCTTATTAGAAGGATGTTGTGAAACTTGAAAGTGTTTAGAAAAGTTTTACAAGGATGTTGTCAGGGTTGGAGGATTTGAGATATCGGGAGAGGCAGAAACGACTGAGACTGTTTTCTCTGGAGCGTCAGAGGCTAAGGGGTCACATTCCTGAGGTTTATAAAATCATGAGGGGCATGGATAGGACAAACAGACAAGGTCTTTTCCCTGGGGTAGTGGAGACCAGAAATGGAGGGCGTAGGTTTAAGGTGAGAGATGAAAGATTTAAAAAGGACCTAAGGGGCAACCTTTTCACGCAGAGTGTGGTTTTGTAGGGAATGTACTGCCAGAGGAAGTGGTGGAGTCTGGTACAATTCCAGCATTCAAAAAGCATCTGGATTGGTATATGAATAAAAAGGGTTTATTGGGATATGGGCCAAGTGCTGGCAGATGGGACGAGATTAGGAAAGGATATCTGGTCGGCGTGGACGAGTTGGACCAAAGTGTCCGTTTATGTGCTGTACGTCTCTCGGTCTGTCTGGCTCTAAATGTTTTCCACTGTTCATTTACAGCCTGACATTTCAGTCTGTTTCCCCTGTTTACCTTGGTCAGTTCTCTCTCAATATCATATAATGGACTTTGTTACTGATGCTCGGGTGTGATTTATGGTCACTTTAAAATGTCATAATCTCTTTGAATTCCGGTATAATTTCTTGGAGGATCTCGGTGTGATATTACTCACTCACTCAGCTTCATCACCCAATGGTCGATCTGAGATAGTTACATCCCTAGCTATTTGCACAATGTGTTATTCAAAGAAACACTGACAAAAACATTCAAGCAGGATTTCGGATAATATCACTCTTGCCAATGTGTCTGTCCCTGATTATACAAAGACTTAAGTCTTCAAAAATTATCACACCTCCTTTGATACAATTTCTAATGAATTCCTGTTTAATGCAGGGATGAGCAATGAAATACTGCAAGGCAGCATCTCCGAGACACCACACTCTGCGTGAAAAGGTTGCCCCTTAGGTCCCTCTGAGACTCCGAGGCAGCATCAATCAACCAAACGACCCCGTGGCCCAACATTTCAACTCCCCCTCCCACTCTGCCGAGGACATGGAGATCCTGGGCCTCCTTCACCGCCGCTCCCTCACCACCAGACGCCTGGAGGTAAAACGCCTCATCTTCCACCTCAGAACACTTCAACCCCAGGGCATCAATGTGGACTTCAACAGCTTCCTCATTTTCCGTTCCCCCACCTCATCCTAGTTTCAAACTTCTAGCTCAGCACTGTCCCCTTGACTTGTCCGGACTTGTCCGTCCTGCCTAGCTCCTTTTCCACCTATCCACTCCACCCTCTCCTCCCTGACCTATCACCTCCATCTCCTCCCCAACTCCACATTGTGCTCTATGCTACTCTCTCCCCACCCCCACCCTCCTCTAGCTTTTCTCTCCACGCGTCAGGCTCACTGCCTTTATTCCTGATGAAGGGCTTTTGCCCGAAACGTCGATTTCTCTGCTCGTTGGATGCTGCCTGAATTGCTGTGCTCTTCCAGCACCACTAATCCAGAATTTGGTTTCCAGCATCTGCAGTCACTGTTTTTACCAGCATAAAAACTGTTCTCCTGCTTGTGTTTTTGACACATAGCACCCAGAATGTGTATTCAGGCTGATTCAGCTGCATAATCTGAGGCCAAATGCTTTCTCTGTAATGCCTTTGTTATCCATTAGTGTCAGGATTCCCATCTTGCTTTTGCATTCTGCCTGAGATCCTGTAAGATTGTTTACTGTTGAATACTTATGTTCTACCTTTTGTTCACCCTGTAATCACGTCTGTCTGGTGACTAAGTCTCAATTATCTCTGTGTCACAAGGCTATTACGTTATTGTAGATACTTTGTCCATTCCAAATCAAAACAACATTATAATTACCTCTTCCCCACGATGTCCTGTCACAAACCACTTCATTGATGTACAGTTTTAGTTAAACTCTGCCCCTTCCTGTTCCTTTCTGCTTGTCTTCAGCCACATTCCCATGCTGTTCTGAGGCTTCACATTTTCTTTTTGTATTTGGAAAGCTCCTTTCACCTGAACCCTTTCCCTGTATCCTCTCTGTCAGTTTAAAGCCCTGTCCATAAACTCACCGAAATGATTGGCCAGGAAACTGCTCCCAGCAGTGTTGATTTTAAATCACTCATGGGATATTGCTGTCTCTGGCTGGCCAGCATTGCATGCCCACCCTGAGCAGCCTGAGAGCTGAGTGCCTTGCCAGATTATGACAGTGGGCATTTGAATGTCAGTCC
The DNA here is from genome assembly GCF_047496795.1 of Chiloscyllium punctatum. Lineage (NCBI taxonomy): Eukaryota > Metazoa > Chordata > Chondrichthyes > Orectolobiformes > Hemiscylliidae > Chiloscyllium > Chiloscyllium punctatum. The sequence goes on along the minus strand of NC_092788.1, from coordinate 18,209,822 downwards.
CATTGCCCTGGGTCTGGACTCATGTGTAGGCCAGACTGGCAGCCGAAAACAGAATTGCTTACTGAAAGGGTATTATTAAGCGGTTAGATGTGTATCCCTGACTCTGGCATTAAATTCTGGATGAACTGTCTAGTGAGAGTAACACGAGGTCATTGCCTGGTCAACTGATAGCTCCCTTATCCCTGAGTACTGATCCCAGTGCACCTTCTTCCTGACCATGGTTTGATCCTGATACCCCCCTGCTCTCTGGTGATATCACACAGTCTCTCTCCATGTGGTATCTGTCACTGTGAGGGTTTAATTGATGCCGGTGACTACACCTTTTGCAGCTACTCCAGATCCTAAGCCAACAGAATTCTCCACTCCAGGGAGATGAGGCATCTCAGACCAGGGATGGAGACTGGGATTTTCCAGATCTCTGTGGGACGTGGTGCCATTCTCCATGTGTAACCCTCACAGCATCAGTCTAATTTCCCATTCTGTCTGTTTCTCTATCTCCTGTAGATACTCAGGATGCTCTTGACTCAACAGAATTCCCAATTCCTGTCTCGTCCATCACCACACTGAAGACAGTTGGTCAGCCCGAGAGATGGAGAGTGAGATCTGGAGCCTTCAGTAAATCCTTCAGTGAGGTAAGATCACTCACAGTGAACAGAGCAGAGTGTATTTAAGGGATTGAACTTTAGTCCAGAAGACATGACACAGATACAGTGTTGAAGGGTAAACACAGAGCATGATGGTCTCAGGCTCAAACCCCACCGTCTTGTTAATTTACATCTCTGCTGTACTGAGCCTTCCTATGTCAATACAGTAAGTTGACAGTTATCAATTCAGGCCTGTGCTGTCTTAGTGAGGATCAGTACAACAGAGGGGAAAGCAGGCCTCCCTCAAGGAGATGGTATTGAAACCTGGGATCTTTCTGTACTATATTCTCCCTCTCATACTCTCTCTTGTCATGTGATAGAGTCATACAGCAAGGAAACATGCCTTTCGGTCTAACTTGTTTCTGCCAATGTAATTGTAATGCTTGTAATTCCCAGAAATTTTCCTATTTCTGTCACCTCCACCCCTCCCAAATTCCCGCTGTATATTTGACACCTCCTCCAATGCTGACGACTCTCCCTGTATGTAAATTGCTCCAATGTCAATAACATGCCCAATCTCAATGATCTCATCCTGCACTCAGTACAATAATTTCCATTTCTGTAGTTTTGCACAATACTTACAGTAACGCCGTCTCTGTAAAATCCTCCAGCCTGGAGCAAAATACCCATCTGTGTACTTTCCTCAAGCGCCAAGAAAACATGATATCACTGTAACCTTCTGCAGGTCCGATCACACTCCTGCCTCCTGGCCGACAGTACCACACGACCACAGTAACCTTCGCCCAACCCTACCGACCTCCTTACCGATATGAACACCTCCAGACCCTGTTCAAGTCACAGCAGCACTCCACATCACTGTTTGCTCGTCCACTCCCTACAGTCCTCCCAGCACCTCAAACACTCTCTCTTTGTGTAATTCTGCAATTTGGGCAGCATGGTGGCTCAGTGGTGAGCGATGGTGCCTCACACTGCCAGGGACCCAGGTTTGATTCCAGCGTTAGGTGACTGTCTGTCTGTGTGGAGTTTGCACCTTCTCCCTGTGTCTGCGTGGGTTTCCTCCAGATGTTCCAGTTTCCTCCCACAGTCCAAAGATGTGCAGTTCAGGTGAATTGGCCATGCTAAATTGCCCATAGTGTTAGGTGCATTGTCGGAGAGAAGTGGGTCTGGGTGGATTACTCTTTGGAGAGTTGGTGTGGGCTTGTTGGGCCGAAGTACCTGTTCTCATGCTGCAGGGAATCTAATCCAAACTCTCCCTCTGCATTCCATATTACTGTCCCTAAATGTATCCATCTATCCATAATCAGCCCTAACCCCTTCAAACCTCCGGGTCTCTGTGAACTCCCACACTCCAACATCCCTCTTTCACTGTGTAACCTTTTCCATTCCTGAAACACTCTGAAAATGTGAACATCCTACAAACCTCCCTATCTGCGTAATCCTCCCAGGACACTGTAAAACCCCCGATCTGTGGAACCAGCTCCAATGCTTGTGACTCTCCCGATCAGTTTCTACAAGACTTACTATCTCTGTAACATTCTCCCGTCACTATCACCAGCCCTGTCAATGTAAACTCCTCCGGTCTCCCCATCAATCTAATCATCTCCATAACCTTCTCCAGCTCTAACACCCCTATCTGTGTAAACGTTACACTCCCCTACAACCATCCCTAAAGCAGAAAGCTCCTCCAGTGTCTGCAATACTCCCTATCTGTGTTTGTGTCTCCAGGATCTATTGCTGTTCCTGTCTCTGTAAACTCTGACAGATTGTACAGCTTACCAGTCCGTATACTTTCCAGAACTTCAGCATCTGACATCAACAAAAGTCTTCATTAACTGCAGCCTTCCATATCTCTGTTCTTTCCTCAATCCTATACAACTCTTTTAATCTCTGTAAGTAGCACAATTCCATAAAATACCCCATGCCTGCGTAAACTGACCCAATCCAACAGTGAGAAGCCTCACTGTCCTTTTGATCACCTCAAGTCCCTTCAGATCTCCCTGTATCTTCCCTGACTCCATTGAATACAGCCCATCTCATGTTATAACTCCGCTAACTCATATGTTACTCCCCATCTCTGTGATATTCTTCAGTTACTGTAATTCTCATTCTTTATCTCCAGAGTTTCCAATCCCCCTGATCAATGTAAGGTTATTGATCCCTTGCAGCATGTTTAACACCTGTAGCAGCCATCAACTCCTCAATGCACCCTGTCGCTGTAACCTCCTCAAATACTACAGCTCACTCTCTTTGTAATATCTTCCAGTATCTGCAACCCTCTCGATTTTTGTAACCCCCTCCAGAACAGCATTCCACATCTCTGTGTAACTGATGGGAATGCTGCAGACCTGCTTTCACAGTCCTCAGTAACTGTCTGAACTCCTGCAGTTCTACAACCCTCAGTATCTCTGGCTCCTCCAATCCCTACACTTCTCCCTGGCTGTTTGAACTGATCCAGCCCCTTCAACCCTCCCCTCCACTCTTGTCCATGTCAGTGTAATTCCCAGCACCAACAATCCTCCCAGTCTCTATAAACTCCTGCAGCTCCAACTACCACCCCAATCCGTGTAATCTCCAGTCCCTCTAGTCCTTCCTTTTCTCTATAAACTCCTGTAGCTCCAAATACCACCCCATCTGTCTATTCTCCAGTGCCTATAACCCTCCCTTTCTCTAAAACTTTTTTGTAGCTCCAACTACTACTGTGTAATCTCTAGTCCCTATATTCCTCCCGATCTCTGTAAATCCTTCAGAACTGATAATCCTGTAACTCCACTTGACATCTTTCAGCCCGACAACCACCTGATCTCTAATCACCAACAGTACCTGTCCCTGTTGAAAGGAGGGTGGAGAGATAGAGAATTTTGTTGGAATTAGGCAGGGGATTGAAGGGCTTGATTGGAGTAGTGTGTTTCCAGGTGTAAGGATCCCGGGAAAGTGGGAGAGCTTCAAAAGTGAGATAGCTTGAGTTCAAGGTCTGCATGTCCCTGTGAGGGTGAAGGGAAAGTGAGGCTGGAAGAGAGAACCCTGGATGACAAGAGATATTGAGGCTCTGACCAGAAATATACAGCTCCATTATGTAACGTGTGGTTGGAGTGTCCAGTGGAAACATCAACAGATTGATTCCCCAATGGGGAAGGAGGCCTTGAGCTTGACGTTGTCGTTACAACATTTCAACATTTAAAATGTGAATAACGTACATGAGACAAATCTTGATCACCAATCGTGACCCGTGAAAGGTTTTGGAGAAATTTGGGAGAGAAATACCAATCTGTTTCGATTGAGCTTATTATTGCTACCATTCAGTTTGAAACTATACAGGTGACAGGGCGAGAAAACCTACGTTTTGACACGTTGTGAAGACTTGGATGAAGAAAGAGAAAGGCATTCTGTGGCAGGAGTAAAATGCCTGAAATCGAAACTAGTTGTGAACATTTGTATGCTCAGAGTTAGTGTAATATATATGCATTTCAGTCTACTTATAGAGGAAGATTAGGAGGTCTAAAATGAATCCACCTTTGTGTATTGATGGATGATTTTATTAAAGATGAAATTGTGAGGATACTATCACTGTAAAAAAGTTATTTTCTCTTGGGTTTTTTTTTGAAGAGAGATTTTAAAGGTAGAGGTGCAGAACTGCTGTCTGAAAACAGTTTAAGTAAATAAATGAGAAAGCTTTAGGTTTCATTAACACGGTGACAACAAGGGAAGGGCAGTGGCCAGCTCTCCCAGATCAGGTTTCTCAATTTGTTTTTAGCTGAAGCATTCAGAAGCTGCTGGGGATCCCAAAAGTGTTGGAAGTTTCAATACATGATCTCCAGCTGCTTTTCTCTCTGAGATCTCTGTTGATGTTGTTTCCTCCTGGATTGGAAAACTGCTGTAAGGATTTGAATTTGAATATATCTTTGTGCCAAGCGGTGTTAACCAAGAAGGTATGGTATCTAATGTTTGTGTAAGAGTTCCAACATATACACTATCCCAAAATGTTCTTTTCTTTGATTGTATTTTAACTAAAACATTTTAATAGATTATATTTCGCTCAATTTCGAGTGGTTTGACCAGTAACAACATATCTGGAATGCACACTTCACATCTATATTCAAAATAAGGAAATGTTTGGGTCTAAGGGCCTTCTTAAAACATTCTGGGGGATCTGGTCTGGTCCACAACACTTGTACTGAGGGGTTTCTGACTGACTCCTGTAATTGAATATTTAGTGGAGGTGCTGGGGATAGTTTTCTGGAGGTTGTGCTGTGAGCTGCTCAGACATTCAGGGAGACCTGAGGATTTGGTGACCCAACTCTGAATGGAGCATGGGGACTGTAGTTACAACATCTGGGTGTGTAACATCAACAACAAATGGAGGAGAGGCTGCAGAGTGGGGAAACTCTGAAAACACGCAGTGAGTGTGTTTGGGGAAAGGGATCTGCTGTACCCACATCGGGTTTTCCAGGAACAGCTTCCCAAGCTTCACTTGAACCAGGAGAAGAGTGTGAGGGGACCCTGTCTGAACAAGGAGATGGTCACAGAGCGGTGTCACCTCCTTCAACACGTCCTGCAGCTTCACACCAGGGGCAGGATGGTGCTGCCAGTGGCTGTTAGTGTCACTGCTTCATTCAGCTTCTATGATCCAGAATTTTCCAGGCAGGACTAGGTGACATATCCATCATTTCCCTGTATCTCAACATTGATGTCACTATTCCGTGAAGGAGGATATATATGGTGGATTAGGAAAATAGATTGTTTCTCCCACAGCTGGAAGCTACCTTGTGTATCCAGTATAATGGGATTCAGAATGGTGTACATGGCATCTGCAGAGTACCCATGTCAATGGGGAGAGGTGGAGGAACTGGAGGAGCTCTCTCTCTGTATTAATGTTACAGTATGCCCATGTACAGTACATCATGTTGGTGAATACCCTCTGTCCTGGCAGCAGTCACGGCCTCTTCATTCAGAAGCAGTCAGCCATTCCCATCGTCATCGGGTCTCCACGTAGAAAGAAATAAATATATCTTGGATAAAGGCCGTCCCCTTGATGCATGTGTCAAAACAGCATCCCCACCACCAATCAACCACCTCAAAGTATTCCATGTGTACAGAGAGGAATGGGATCACTTGGAGTGTCTGGGAGCTGGCGATCAGGGATGGAGCAAAACCTCCCATGTCTGAACGGATCAAAGTGAACCCCCTAGTACAGAGTATCATTAAGTCCTGTAGTCCCTCTCCATTTCAGTAACATACTGTCTTCCATTATTCCTATAAATGGAATGACAGATTATATCATGTTAAATTCCACCTGCCAAACTCTTATCTATTGTCTTTACCTCTCTGAATTTATCTGTAGACTCTCCACCCTCTCTTGATAATTTAATCTCTTGCTTAACACAGCGACGTAACAATTATTTAAAGTGGTGTCAAATAGGTTAGACCAGGGAAACTCAGTGGATGTGGTCTATCTAGACTTCCAAAAGGCCTTTGATAAGGTGAGGGCCCATGGTGTTTGAGGTGAGCTACTGGTATGGATTGAGGATTGGCTGTCTGACAGAAGGCGGAGAGTTGTGATAAAAGGTTCTTTTTTGGAATGGCAGCCGGTGACAAGTAGTGTCCCGCAGGGTTCAGTGTTGGGGCCGCAGCTGTTCACATTATATTAATGATCTGGATGAAGGAACTGGGGGCATTCTAGCAAAGTTTGCCGATGACACAAAGTTAGGTGGACAGGCAGGTAGTGCTGAGGAAGTGGGGAGGCTGCAGAAGGATCTAGACAGTTTGGGAGAGTAGTCCAGGAAATGGCTGATGGAATTCAATGTGAGCAAATGCGAGGTCTTGCATTTTGGAAAAAAAGAATACAAGCATGGACTACTTGCTAAACGGTGAGAAAATTCGTACAAAGGCATCTGGGAGTGCTAGTCGAGGATTCTCTAAAGGTAAACATGCAGGTTGAGTACGTAATTAAAAAAGCAAATGCAATTTTGTCATTTATCTCAAGAAGGTTGGAATATAAAAGCACCGTTGTGCTACTGAGACTTTATAAAGCTCTAGTTAGGCCCTGTATGGAATACTGTGTCCAGTTTTGGTCCCCACACCTCAGGAAGGATATACTGGCACTGGAGCGTGTCCAGCGGAGATTCACACAGTTGATCCCTGGAATGGTAGGTCTAACAAAAGAGGAATGGCTGAGGATCCTGGGATTGTATTCATTAGAGTTTAGAATGTTATGGGGAGATCTAACAGAAACTTACAAGATAATACATGGCTTGGAAAGGGTGGACGCTAGGAAGTTGTTTCCGCTAGGCAAGGAGACTAGGACCCGTGGGCACAGACTTAGAATTAGAGGGAGTCAATTCAGAACAGAAATGCAGAGACATTTCTTCATCCAGAGAGTGGTAGGCCTGTGGAATTCATTGCCGTAGATTGCAGTAGAGGCCGGGATGCTAAATGTCTTCAAGGCAGAGATTGATAAATTCTTGATGTCACAAGGAATTAAGGGCTACGGGGAGAATGGGGGTAAGTGGAGTTGAAATGCCCATCAGCCATGATTCAATGGCGGAGTGGACTCGATGGGCCGAATAACCTTACTTCCACCCCTATGTCTTATGGTCTTATGGACATCACCAATCTCAGCATCTGTATATCTGTTCCATCCTCCTGATTATTAATATAGATTGTAAATCGTTGAGAACCCAGCGCTGGTCACTGAGTGACCCTACTGGTTACGTTCGCTCTAACTGATTTATCCTGAGTGCCTGCTTCCTGTATGATACCCAGTCCTCTCCCATTCCTGGCAAACACAGACGAAGAGTTGTATAAGAACAAAGAGCATCTGAGAGGAATCCAACCCCTCGATGAGGTTGATGTCAACACCGCCTCTGTTCAACTTTCCTGCCATCTCTCCACCCAAAAACTCTAGTCTCTTGTTGTAGATTGCAACACATGAAAAAAATCCACTCCACATCTACACTTCCAATTACTTTTAGCATTTTACAGACCTCAATGAGATCTCCTTTCATTCTCGAGAGTATAGGGCTAAACTGCTCAATTTCTCTTCATAAGACAAACACTTCAAATATGGAATCAATCTAGTGAAGCACTTCTGAATTGCCTCCAATGCAAATACCTTAATCTGCAGGACACCCAAACTGTACTCCAGTTGCAGCCTCGCTAATGCCTTGCATAGCTACACCAACACTCCCTACCTTTCTACACCATCCTTTTATAAATAAACACTGAAATTATCCTTGCATTTCTGTTTATTGCAGTACCCACAGGCAGGATTTCTGTGATATGCAAGCAGACACCCAGATCCCTCTGCACCTAAGCACTTTGAACTTTCTCTCCATTTAGATAATAATTTCTCTTTCTATTATACTGGCCAACTTGAATAGCCCCATATTTATTCACTTTAATTTTCATTGCCAAATGTTGGACCGTTCACCCAACCTATCCACATGTTTTAAAATCTCTTGCATCATCATTCCGAAGTAATTTACCACCGATGTTAGTGTCATCTGAAAATGTGGCATTGTATTTTCTATCCCGTCAACCGTGTACAGTAATACTATCGATTGCAAATGGTTGAGGCATGAGTACTGAAATCAATGGCGCAAACTTTGGCATTTGCCAAAAGAAAATGACATATTTATTCCACCTGACTATATTTGGTGGATAACCAATCCTCCATCCAAGCTACTAAATTATTCCTAAACCCATGTTGTCTGATCTTACCATTTACTCTTTGGAGAAGCGACATATCCGATGCCTTCAGGAAGACCAGATATGTTCCATCTCCAGGATTCCCACTATCCATCTTGTTAGTGACATCTTCAAATAACTCAAGCAAACAATTCAAACACGATTTAGCCTTCGTAAAACCATGTTGACTCTGACGAATTATTGTTTGAGTTTGCAAATGTCCTGAACAATGGACTCTAAAAATTTGCCTTAAATTACAATAGTGTATTGTTACACTTTAGTCCCTGATGTATAACATTATTACGAGTTCTTCCCTTTCGAAAACCTTTATGTTTTCTTTGAATTCCTGTTTAATGGGCACAAGGCTTTAAGAGATCTGCTCCAGTTGCTGTGTAAGAGCCATGTGCAGCTGACTGGACTCATCATCCTGCTGGTGTACAAACTCGATGGGCTGACATCTTTCTGGTGTTCCCATGTTGCCACCTCCAAGGGCAGAACGACTTCCTCCTATTGATGCTTTAGAGGATTGGGAGATTATGGAATCTTCCTGTTGCTGTGTAACATTTTTAGGGGATGATGGGTCTTCTCATACTTCTCCATAACAGATGGATAAACTGAACGGTCTCCTCATGTATCCCAGAGAGGGGACCGAGGGGATTGATTGGTCTTCACTTGTTCCCATGAAACAGACACGTGACTAAATTACCTCTTCCTTTCTCATGAAAGAAGTCGCAGATAGTTTTTATCCGATCCATTTTCCTTGCAATACCCTCGGTGGGTCTGAATGGCCTCCTGTTATCCCAGTGGAACAATCTCCAGTCACTGTGTGACCTCTTCCAGTTGCTATGTTACAGACTTGAGGAGGCTGAATGGACTGATCCTGTTGCTGTTTAACAGGATACTGGTGCAGCATGGCCTACTCTGGGGCCAGTGTTATAGGCTCGAGTGGCTGATTGGTCTCCTTCTGTAAATGTATATCAGGCTCCAGGGGCTGAATAGCCTCGTCATGTTTTGGTGTAACGGGGTCGAAGGCCTGAATATCCTCCTTTTGTTCCTGTGTAACAGGCTGGGGAATGGAATGGATTCCTCCATTATCTGTGTAATTCGCTTCACTTGTTGACTCATTCTGTCGTCTATGTTGAAATAAGATCATCTTTAATTTTTGTAAACTCCAATGGCTACTGGGTCAACCTGATCATCCTTTCGTTATAAGCTAGCACCTTCATTGCAGGAATCAGTTGAGGGAAACATCTTTGAGCTGTTTCCAAATCACAACATCCTATCTTCACAGAAGAGGCTAACTCTGTACACACTACTCCAGATATGATCTCCCTGTACAGCAGCAGCAACACTTTACCAGCCTGCTGTAATGTTCCCACACAGGTTAGAGCTGTCTCCGCTCTCTGGGGGAATACAGAGCATTTTTGGAAGATCATTGTCCTTCTCTACTCCATCAGCATAACGGGAGATCTGGAGAAATTAACGTTTGAGAAGATCATAAATGATGTGGTGAGATGATCTTTGTCATTAACCTCCCCAGAGCCCATGTCACTCAGATTCCACAGAATCTAGTAAGGTGAAGCACAAAAACTTCAAGGAGAAGGAAACATTGATGGGAGTTATATATCAAAGTTAAAGCTGCAATACAAATGCTGGAGCTGTTATAAAACAGGAATTGAGATATACACATTTTTGAGTACTGCAGTAATAATGCACTGCTTAAATTATATCTGAACTGTGTTTACCTAACTGAATCCTAATGCTGGGAAAAATGGATTTCATGACCAGGTGTGAGATGGTTTACAGGAACATTATGTCGAGAACTGAGCTCGAGATCAGGTTATTTAGGAATTGGTGTTGAGAGATCAGAAGAGCTAATTGACAATTTTGCTAGAAAGGACCTTATGGGAACAGTTTCCACAATGTCTTGGTTTTCTTTTATGCTGTTTGAGGATACGACAGTTTTTGTTTTATTTGAAGTAACCGTTATAAATCTGAGTCATGCAAGCCACGAAGGTGTGAGGCGAAAGTGGGGACTACAGATGCTGGAGATCAGAGTGTGGTGCTGGGAAAGAACAGTCAGGCAGCATACTAAGAGCACATAAATCGTTGTTTTGGGCATAAGCCCTTCACCAGGAATGAAGCTTATGGGCCACGGGTGCTGAGAGATAAATGAGAAGGGGGTGCTGCAGGGGGAAGGTAGCTGGGATTGTGATAGGTCGATGAAGGTGGGGTTGAAAGTGATAGGTAACAAAGGGAGATAGAACGCCCTATCCACTGCATCCATTAAACCCAGTGTGGTCTTCTCTACATTGGCGAGGCAGGAGGTCAACCTGTTGATCATTTCAGAGAGCATCTCTGGGACAGCCACATTGAACAACTCCATCACCTTATGGCTGAGCACTTTATCTCCCCTTCCCACTCTGCCAAGTACATGAGGATCCTGGTCCTGCTCCATCGCCAAACCCACACCACCAGAAGCCTGGAGGAAGAAAGCCTCCTCTTCTGCCTTGGGACCCTCGCAAAAGTGAATGCAATGTTGTCAATTATCTCAAAAGGGTTGGAATATAAAAGCACTGTTGTGCTACGGAGACTTTATAAAGCTCTGGTTAGGCCCCATTTGAAGTACTGTGTCTCGTTTTGGTCCCCACATCTCAGGAACAACATACTGTCACTGGAACGTGTCCAGCAGAGATTCACATGGATGATCCCTAGAATGGTAGGTCTAACATCTGAATAACAGCTGAGCATCCTGGGATTGTATTCATTGGAATTTAGAAGATTAAGGGAAGATCTAATAGAAACTTACAAGATAATACATGGCTTGGAGAGGGTGGACGCTAGGAAATTGTTTCTGTTAGGCGAGGAGACTAGGATCCGTGGGAACAGCCTTAAAATTAGAGGGAGTCAATTCAGAACAGAAATGCGGAGACATTACTTTAGCCAGAGAGTGGTGGGCCTGTGGAATTCATTGCCACAGAGTGCAGTAGAGGCTGGGACGCTAAATGTCTTCAAGGCAGAAATTGATAAATTCTTGATGTCACAAGGAATTAAGGGTTACGGGGAGAATGCGGGTAAGTGGAGTTGAAATGCCCATCAGCCGTGATTGAATGGCGGAGTGGACTCGATGGGCCGAATGGCCTTACTTCTGCTCCAATGTCTTATGTTCTTAACCATAGAGGATCAGAGTGGATTTCCCCATTTCCCCTAATCCCACCTTATCCTACTCCAACCTCCCAAGTCAGCACCGTCCTTTTGAACGATCCTATGTGTCCACCTTCCTTCCTATCAATCTGGTCCACCCTCTTTCCTCTCCGACTATCACTTTCAACCCCACCTTCATCTACCTATTAGATGAAAGGAGGCAGCTTAGAAAAATGCCAAGTGTTGCAGTAAGCCAGTGAATTCAGAGAAATGAAGGACCAGCAAAGGGTGACCAAGAAACTGATAAGAAAATCAAAAAGAGAAAAAGCGTTCAAATGAAAGAAAAACATAAAGCGTCTATCAATGAATGAAAAAAAAGGTCAAATGTGGAACAGTTGGTGCGCGTTCAGGATAATTTATTGCAGAGAACAGAGAAACCGCAGGGAAAAGAAACTGTTTCTTTGTGTCTATCTTCATGGAAGGATGTCCAGAAATTCTCCCAGAAATACCAAGTGTCCATGGGACTTGTGTAAGTAAAGTCTAAGATCATTGTTATCAGTGTTGGGGTCATCTTTGAAAAGAAATCTGGATTGAGTATTTATAAATCTGACAGACTAGATGTACTTCATACAAGAATTTCAGAGGAAGCAGCAATAGGCATGTTGATTGCATCGCGGATTTTCACTTTATTTTCCGACACATTCCCGAAAGGCATTTAGCCAATCTGGATAAGGCAAAGATTATAAATATTGTCCAATAGTTTAAGAAAGGATGAATTTGGAGAGTGGGGAACTACAGACCAGTTTACTTGTCATCCGCAGTCAGGTATCTGTTGGACTTGATTACAAAGAACATGCGACTAGATATTTAGAAGGTAATAACATAACTGGGGAGTGTGAGAATGTACCGATGAAAGGAAAACCAGAAGTGGCAAACATATTTTAGGAATGGTTTGAAGATGATTCTTGTGGACATAAGCAATAATGAACCATTGGATAACGTATAGTTGGATATTTATGAGCTTTTTTTAAAGAACTCACACAGCAAGTTCATAAGAAAAAAATAAAGCGAGAGGTATTGGGAAGAACATATGCAAATGGGAAAGTAAAAATTAGGTTTACATTCATGTGAATGTAATTGGAAGATAGAGGATGTCGTGCACCATTTGCATCAAGCGTTGGTGAGACTAAACATAGAATATTGTGTATCGTTCGGAGTCCCAATCTAAGAAAGAATATATTGACTACAGACGAACTTTAAAAGGTATTATCCAGATTACTCCGTAAAATGACAAGATTGTCTGATGGAGAACCTCAGCCTGTAATCTCGAGTTTCAAAACATGAGAGTTGATTGTAGTGAATCTTAGAAACATCGAAAGGACTTAATAACAGAGGGACATTAAGAAGTACAAGTAGGCGAGATAAGGGAGAATCCCACGATATTCTACACGGACAAGTAGAACAGAATAATCAGAAAACAGTTAGTGTCCATTAGAAACCAAAGGGACAATCGGTGTGTCAAGCTGGAGAACATTGATGGATTGTTACATGAGACCTTCACATATATTTTACTTGGGAGAAGGAGGAGGCAGGTACAGAATTCAAGAAGATGGACTGGAAACCTCTTGAACAGATTGATGTAAAATACGAGCAGGGATTTGAGGTTTTGTTCTGTACAAATTTGGACCAATCTCCATGTCTGAATGAGTTGTATCACAGGTGGCTGTTGGGGTCAAAGGAGGAACGACCCTGACTGAATAGTTTATTAAGGATCTGACCATAGGGGAGGTGCCGGAGAACTGGAGAACTGCTCATACGATTTCACTTCACAGTAAGAGTGGGAGAGATAGGCCAATGAACTATAGACGAGCGAGTTAAGGAAACTACCGGATAAAATAGGAAAGGAGGAAATCGAATTACAATCAGAGTTGCAAGGTTTGATCAGGGATATTCATCATGACTTTATCAGAAGGAAGTTGCATCTAATGGATTTGATTGAATTAGTTTGAGGAGGTCGATTATTTAGTTTTGTAGGAAGGCCTTTGACAAATTTCCACCTGGTAAACTGAAAAATAAAGTAAAATCTCACAATATGAAAGATAACTTGACAAGTTAGAATGAAAATTGTCTTAGTGGCAGGAGGCAGAGGGTGGTGGGAGAAGGCTGTTTGTGTGGCTGGAGATCAGTGTCCCCTGGTGTACCACAGAGATCAGTGCTGCGTCCCTTATTGTTTGTGTTATTCATAACAAAATGCAGATCTAAATGTGGAGAGGGCTAGGTGGAGAGTAGGGAAGGTGTGATAAGTAAGTGTATGTTTGACATAAAGATTGACTGGGTGGTTAGCAGTGAGGAGGAAAGCCTTAAGTTACAGGAAGATGCAGATGGAATGGTCAGATGGGCAGATCAATGGGAGATAGAATGTCACCCTGATAAATATGAGATGATGCACTTTGGGAGATGGAACCAGGCAGGGAAGGACTCATTGAAAGGCAGCACACTGGGAACCTCAGTATGTGCTTCTCCACATCCCTGAATGTAACTGGACAGGTTAATGGACCAGTTAAGAATTGGACCATAGGTGTTGCGTTTCATAATCAGGGTGTAGATTATAAGAGCAATACAGGGCTTTGGTTCAGCCAAAATGGAGTATTGTATATAGTTCTGGGAGCCACATTCCAGGAAGGATGTGATTGTACTGGAGAGGGTGCAGAAGTGATTCACCAGGATGTTCCCTGGGATGGAGCATATCAGCTATGGAAAGAGGCTGGATAAACTCGGGTTGTTTACTTTGGAGCAGAGAAGGCTGGGGGGGAATTGATTCAGAAGGATAAGATGATGAGCGACACAGACAGGGTGGATAGACAGCAGATGTTCCTTTTAGTCAGAGGGTCAAGAACAAAAGAGCACACTTTTAAAGTGAAGAGTTTGAGGTTCAGAGATGATTTAAACATTTTTTTCACCTCGAGGGTGTTGTGTTCTGGGATTACTTCCTGAGAGGGAAATCATCACAGGTAACCTCATAATCAATAAAAAGTACTTGTACGAGCACTTGGAAGTGTCATAACATTCCAGGCTATGGGTCTGCCGTAGGAAAGTGGGACTAATGTAGATCGTGCTGTATTTCTGTTGGCACAGAGTCTATGCTCCTGTGAGTGGATGATCTGGAACGTCAATTAATAAGCAGTTTAAGGTGTGAATTGATGAGTTTCTGAAGAGTATATTCACAAAGGTTATAAGAGTGAACTGTAATAACTTGATAAATCATGTCAATGTGAGAAATATGAGTAACAAGTGCAGTTTCCATACAGTTTTAAACCAGACTCCCCATTACCTTCCCCGGATATCTCCTGTCTCATCAGCAGGACGGATACAGCAGAAGTGGCGGCACATTGGGATACAGTTGGAATGGATTTGGTCTTGGAGTCCTCAACAGTGACTCCGTATCCCATGAAGTCTCATGGTATTAGTTTGCACATGGGAAAGGAAACCTCCTGCTGATTACTATCTACTATCCTCTCTCAACTGATGAATCAGTACTCCTCAATGTTGATCAACACTTGGAGGAAGCACTGAGGGTCGCATGGATGCAAGATGCACTCTGGGTAGCGGATTTCAATGTCCACCTCCAAGAGCATCTCAGCTACAGCAATACTGATCGAGCTGTCCGGGTCCTAAAGGATCTAACTGTTAGACTGGTTCTGTGGCAGGTGGTGATGGAACCAACAAGAGGAAAATACATACTGACCACAGCCTTACTAATCTGCCAGTTGCAGAAGTATCTGTCCATGACAGTATCAGTAAGAGTCGCCACCGCATAGTCATTGTGGAGACAAAGTCACACCTTCACATTGAGAATAGCCTCACCATTTTGGGTGGTACTATCATGGTGCTTAATAGGACAGACTTCGAACAGATCTTGCAGCTCAAGTCGGGGTGTCCATAAGGTGCTGTGGTTCATCTATAGGAGCAGAATTGTACACCCACACAACCTCATGACCCCCTAACAACAATTACCATCACTCCGGAAGATCAACATTGTTTCAATGGAATGTGCAGGATGGCAGGAGCAGCACCGGGCATATCTGACAATGAGGTGTCTGCCAGTTGAAGCCACCAAACAGGACAACTTGTGCGCCAAACAGCAGAAGCGGTAAGTGATAAACAGAGCTTAGTGATCCCACAAGCAAAGGATCAGATCTAACCTCTGCAGTCCTTCCACACCTTGTCAATAAACATTGGGGATAATTATTCAACTCACTGGAGGAAGAGATTCCACAAATAACCCCTTCCTCTATGATGGAAGAGCCCAGCACTTCAGTGTATAAGATCAGGCTTATGCATTCGCAACAATCTTCAGTCAGAATTGTTGAGTGGATGATTCCTTTTAGCTTCCTCCAGTGGTCCTCAGCAATTCAGTTACCAGTCATCAACCAATTTGATTCAGTCCACGCGATATCCAGAAACGATTGGAGATACTGGATACTACATAGGGTCCATAATCTGACAACATTCTGGCAATAGTACTGAAAACCTGTGCTCCATACCTTGCCACACCGCTAGACAAACTGTTTCAATACAGTTACAATGGCTTTCCCTGATTACGTGAAAATTACCCCAAGTATCTCCTGTATATAAAAAGCAGAACAAATCTATTCAAGCCAATTACCACCGCATCAGTCTCCTCGTGATCATCAGAAGAGTGGTGGAAGAACTTAGTGCTTTTAAGCAGCACCTGCTCAACAATACCCTGGTCAATGATGCCCAGTTTGGGCTCCACCAGGGCCACTCAGCTCCTGACCTCATTACCTTGGTTTAAACATGGACAAAAGAGCTGAATTCCAGAGATGGTGTGAGAGCGATAGCCCTTTAAATCAAGGCTGCCTTTGACCAAATGTGGTATCAAGGGGCTTTAGCAACACTGGAATCAATGGGTATCAGAGGGAAACTCCCCGCTGGTTAGGATCATAAATGACACGTAGGAAGGTGGTCATGGTTGATGAAGGTCAGTCAACTCTGCTCCACATCTGTAGGAGTCCCTCGAGCAGTGTCCGAAAAAAATCTTCAGGGCTGCTTCATCAATGACCTTCCCTCCATTTTAAGGTCAGAAGTGGGGATGTTCGCCAATGATTGTACAATTTTCTGCAACATTTGTGGCTCCTCAGATACTGAAGCAGTCCATGTCCAAACGCGACAAGATCTGGACAGTATCCAGGCTAACAAATAGCAAGTAATATTCAGGCCACGCAAATGCGAGACCATGACCATCACTGGTAAAATACAATCTAACCTGCCCCTTGGCATTCAGCGGTGTTACTATCACTGAATCCCCCAGTATCAAATTCCTGGTGGGTAATCATTGCTCAGAAACTCACTGGTCTCGCCACATGAACACAGTCACAATAAGAGCAGGTCTGAAGCTAGAAATACTGCGGCGAGTAACTCACATCCTGACTTCCAAAAGTCTGTCCATCATCTACAATGCATAAGTCAGAAGTGTAATAGGAGACTCCCAATTTGCCTGGATGAGTGCAGCCCCAACAACACTCAAGAACCTTTATACCATCCAGAACAAAGCAACCAGTCCAACTGTCTCTTCATCCACAATGCTCCATCATCAACGCTCAGCAGCAGCAGCAGTGTTTTACTATCTACATGCTGCAATGAAATGATTCACCAAAGATCCTCCGATACCATCTTCCCAACTCCCATGTCTATCTAGAAGGACAAGGGCTGCAGATGTATGGGAATACCATCATCTTCAGGTTCCACTCCAAGACATTCACTATCCTGACTTGGAAATATATCACCGCTCCTTCACTGTCACTAGGTCGGAATCCTGGGATTCCCTCCCTAATGGCATTGGAGGTCAACCACAGCAGGTGGACTGCAGCGTTCAACAAGGCAGCTCACCACCACCTTCTCAAGGGCAACTAGGGACAGAAAATAAATGCTGGCCCAGCCAGTGACAAACAGATTCATGAAATAAATAAATAGAAATTAACAGAGGAAGGTTGCTGAGGTGTCGCAGGGATCGGTGCTTGGGGCCCAGCTGTTCATAATGCCCTTTATACATTTGGTTGCTGGAATCATATACAATAAATCCCAGCCTGCTGACAGGACTAACGGGTGTGGGATGGTGAGTGGGTGAGGAGGTTATAAAAAAGCACCGAGAAGAGTAAGACAAGTGGAGTGAATGGGTAAATACGTGACAGATGGAGAACAATGTGGATAGAGGAGACGGTGTGCCCTTTGGTGGAAACGATAAATTGGCAGCCTACCATTTGAAAGGGATTGGTTGAAACATGTTGATCTACAAAGGGACGTATGCTCCTTTTTGTTGTTTCCTTCTGCATAAACCTCTGAGTCCCCTGCAGTGCAGTGAGTTCTGTAACCAGAAGTCAATACTGGGCATGGCATTGGCAAACTGACCAGTGTACACAGACCCACCAAGTGGGGAGCTGCAACACTGAAAAGGATCCACATCTCCCTGTACACCAGACGCTGAAAACAATCTTGCAGAAACAGAAAGCAGTGAGGAAGATAAATGGTGTGTTGACCTTCATTTCAGGGGGATGTGAGTCCAGAAGTAAGGGTGTCTTACTGCAGCTGTACATGGCCTGAAGAGCTATCATCCCGAACATTGTGCAGTATTGTGTGTAGTTTTGGTCTCCGTACCTAATAACGGGCAAACCTGACATTGATGGAGAGGAGTGAAGGATGACCAGACTGATCTCTGGGATGACGGGCTTGTTGTGAGAGCAGAGATTGGGGAGACTGGATAAGTATTCAACGGTGTTTAGGAAAATGAGTGGAGATCTCAGTGAAATATACAAAACTCTGACAGGGTGAGTCAGATTGGAAGCAGGTCACTCTGCATTGAGATGAGATTAAATGTCTGCACTCACTGACTGGTGAACCTGGAGTATTCGCTCGCACCTGGAAACCGAGACATTGATTATAGATAAGGATTTAGAGACAGTAAAGGGATGGTGGGAGAGCAGGAGTACGGTGTGGAAATGAAGGGTCAACCATCATTACAATGAAATGGGTAGCAAACTCGATAGACCAAACGTACTACTGCACCGCCTATTTTATAGCTCTCCAAGGTTACTCACATTAACGGATATGTATATGGTGTGGGGTAAGTGCATTGAGGAGACTTTTTTCCATGAACTAGAATAGGGGCGGCTCACTGTGTTGTATGACCTACTCCTTTCCCGCTGTTTCTGTGCAGTCTGTAGGAAAGCTCTGTAAATGCTGTCACAAGCTCTCAGATGTTATGAAGGAGGTTTCTGCAGGGTCGACAGGACTGTGTTCCCATTCCCTTTTCCGACACTGATGCTGAGGCCGGGTGTTCTGTCCGGTTTCATCCTTTCAGACCTCGGAGTAGTTTGATACAAATGAGTGTCTTGATTGGCCGTTTCAGAGACCATTGAAATGTTTATCACATGTCAGAGTTTGTGGAGTCACTTTTAGGCCAGCCCAGGAAATCATGGGAGATTCACTTTCTAAAAGTACATTGGAGGAGGAAATTCTGTTTACAATCGATATTGGCTTCAAGGTCACTATTCCTGACACCAGATTTTAGATCTCGATATTTTATTAATTGTCTTTAACTTCCACCCGCTGCCAGAGCATTAGCCTGGTCTGGATTAGTAATCCAGTGACATTTCCACAACAGCACCATCTCCCCATGGGGGCCTATTAGAAACCACTCTGAGCTGGTTATTTCTCTGCTGTTTGCCAGCTCTGTCAAAAAGAACTCCAACCAATTTGACTGTCGTGATGTGACTGAGGGGGGGGGGGGGGGGGTAATTGTTCAGATTGTAATTATTCCCCTCTTAGAAAGCGGGACATAGCTGAGTAATTTTCCACACTGCCAGGGAGATGTCGGAGTTGGAGCTGGAATGAAACAGTTTCCCCAGGGACACAGCTTGTTGTGCAGCACAAGTCTTCAGTCCTATTGCAGAAATGGTGTCAGGGCCCATTGCCTGTGTCATATCTACTCTGTTCAGCTGTTTCTTCATGTCACGTGCAGCAATTGAAATTGGTTGAAGACTGACATCTGTGATTCTGTGGGCATCGTGATGAGGGTGAGGTGTATCATCGACTCAATACTTCTGGCAGAGGATGCTGCAGATGAAACATCCTTCTCTTTTACACTGATGTGCAGGTCTGTTCCATTATTTAGGGTGGGAATGTCTGTGGAGCCTTCGCCTCCAGTCATTTGTTTAATCGTCCATCACCATTTTATAACTGAACGTGACAGGACTGCAGGGCTTCGATCCGATCTGTTGGTCAAGTCCAGTAGCTTTAATGAATTAGCATCAGGTTAAAGTTCATGTGATTCTGACCCTGACATGTTCACCCACACTCGTCACTGAGCCATAGATGGTGTTGATGGTAATGACAGACTGAGGTGTTACCCTGGCAAAAAGTTACAGGTTGTGGTTGAATGCAGGTCTGCTTCTCCTGCTGCTGTGGTCTCTAGCACTACGTCAATACGCAAGTTCGAGCTGCAATATCTGCAATGCAATTCTGCTGTCTGTTCCCAATTCTCACTGAGACCCATTCACCCATCAGCCCTGCACTCAGTGACCTCACCTTGTTTCTGATGTGGCAATACTTCCATTTTAAAACTCTTATTCTGAGAAGGGTCTCTTCCCCCCAGGTCTTGCTTCCAATCTGACACATTCCACAAAAGCATTTAACTGATCTTAATGCAAATGTTTAATTCACCTGAATCTTTTTCCTTGAGAAATACCACCTTCTGTGTTTAAAGTGAATGTGTTTCCTCTGTTTCTCTCCCTGACCACGATTAAGACCTCTGTAGTGTCAGTGATGCCAGCATTATGTAGTTTCAGAGCCAATGAATTCTCTGGATTCCCAATCATCTTCACCACATTGTATGTTTTCTCTTTTAATTTGATGCCTTATCACTCATGGCTGCCTTGTCCTCCCATGAGTATGTTTCATCTTCTTGGGGTTTAATTTCTGGTATTATCTTGCGAATTATCCACAGAACCTCCTCCCATTGCTGCTCCACGGTCTTTCCTGTTCAGCTCTCCTTCCAATTAACTTTGGCCAGCTCCTCCCGCATGTCTTGGTAGTTACTTTGCTTAATTATAACCACATTACATCTTGAAGAGAGCATTAGATATAAACTGAAAGAAGGAGTTTTGGGAGATGGGACACGAAGAATTTCTTAACGAGATGCAAAGGGAGAACGAGAGTGGATATCGATCTGGATATGTGCAAAATGAGAAAACTACATGATCGAAAGAAGTAGATGAACATTCCTCAATGGTTTGGCAATGCCTGTGTGCTGTGGTCCTTGGTACAGTGCGTGTACAACAGAGTCATATGTTCGAATGCTGAGTCTGATGCCAGAATATTTATCTCCGATTATATGACAGACACTAGCTTTGGAAAGAACCCAACAGGTCAATATATTGAAGGGAATTAACTGAAATAATTTGGGACCCTAGAATCAAGAATTTGGAGCACACATCCTGGTTAGAATGAGAGAGTAGAGTAGGGAATTCCAGAAAAGGAGGGAACGTTGAGAGGAAAAAATGATGTTTTAAAGTTTTATCAATTTTATACATCATGTGCATCATTTTTCGTTAACTGTGTCTCTGTTGTTCATTTACAATGTGTTGCACACGTGTGAAAAATGCTCCTTAACTGCACACAAACATTGATTAAACAGTGTGTATAAAATCACTTTTCGACCGTTGAAACTGTCCTGTTGTTGTGTTATGAGGATACATGAACACCAACTGGTCACCAAAAGACATGACGCACTATCACTATGTTCCGTACATACAGACAAAGAAAGGCACCACTTTGACTGGGACAAAACACACACACATACTAAGACATGCAAGGACCTTCTTAGAGGAATGGCATTCTAACCAGAAGTCCATCAAGAAACGCAACAATTTAGATCCTGTCTACATTCTCTTGTTAAAATAACCGGAAATGACATCACCCACTTTAAGAAACCAAGACCTATAAATAGAGAGGCGGGACATACCACCAGAGCTTCAGCGGAGACTCTCACTGATGATGTCACCTAGTCATGGTGACGAAACTTCTGAAAACATACCTTCAAGCTCAGTGACCTAACTTGCATACAGATAAATTGTTACTTTTTGTTCATTCGTGGAATTTAGGAGTTCTCTGTTGCTCACGTTTTAACAGATTATGATGTGAGGTGAGCTTTTCTAGGTGTGTGGTTCTAATTAAGAGAGGGGTTCGACATTGATGTCATAACAGTTTGCGGCCTTGCCATATGGGATTTGGACAAACTTGAACAGATTTGAGATACAACAGGTCCCAGCAAATTCCAACTCATTGCAATTAGTGACTTTGATCTTCAAATAAAACCAGTGGGAATATTCGTTTAATTTTGTTACTTGTGGTTGATTAAATCAAAAGTGAGGGAAATGGCTTTTAACATTACTAACGAGGTTCCCAAATTTTTCAAGGAAGTTTAAAAGGACAGAAGGAGGACATTTTTTAGAATGAGCAAATAGGTTGGAATTGGGTTTAACCAGGGAGAAAAGGGAAGCTGAAATTGTTATGGAGTTGGTCAAGCACTTTGATGTATCAGAGAAATAGGCAACTGCCGTGGAGTTAGAAAAAACTTAAATTGCAAATGTGGCAACTGCAGTTAGAAGATAAATAAAGGGACGGAAACAGAGAGAGACGAAAGAGAAAGAGAGGAAAAAAGAGAGAGAGAGGGGGGATTTGAAATTCAGAAGTTGGGAATTAGAAAAGAACGTTAAATTAACAGGATGGAGATGAAGGGAGAACGTAGGGATGTATACAACTAGGTTAGTAACTTGCAATATTTTGGTGTGAAAAATGTCAAAACCTTTTTTGTTTCATTTGAAACAATGTCTAGGCAGATGATGTGTCCAGTGAACTTGTGGGTAATGCTAGTTCAGACTAAGATGGTGGGCACAGCTGGTGAGGTATGTTCAGCGCTGTCAGATGAGGGATCAAGAGATTATCAAGATGTTAAATTGGTTATTTTGATTGGTTATGAATTGGTACTAGAAGCATATAGGCAGAAGTTCAGAAAAATAGAGACGGAGCCAGATCAGACTTATATTGAGTTTGAAAGAGTTAACCACAGTCATTTTGATAGATGGGTGCTGGCCTTAAAAATGGATAAGACCTGTGAGGCTTGAAGGGAGATTAATCTGCTGGAGAAGTTAAAAGACTTACTTCCAGAGATAGTAAGAATTCATGTGAATGAATAGAAAGTTCAAGAAGTGAGAAGCACGGCAGAAATGGCAGGTAAATATGCATTGTGGCATGTGATGACATTTAGCTTCTGGCAGGAATTTCATCCTGTGAGGGACAGAAATTTGGAGAAGGGACGATCACACATTACAAAGCGAACAGTAGCTCACAATAGTTCACTTCAGGTGAAGAAAGAAGCCCAAGGGGGTTGAAAGGTGGTGAAAGGCCTCAGTGCTCTCACGATAAGGGAGTGGAACACATAAAATGTCAGTGCCGATGGTTTAAGGAGGGCTCAGGGAAAAAAATTGTTTTCACTGCAGTAAGCTGGGACACACTGTGCTGGGCGTTAAAGGAAGACACTCTGGGGAAAGATGCGGTAGAAGAGGCTAAGCGCAGTGGCATTCGTGAAACTTGTAAAGGAGACCCCAAGTGGAGCCGAGGAGCTGCAGGAAATTGCACAGCCGAGGCAAGGGCTGGGTATGGAGGCAGTGCCTGATCTCTCGAAAGAATACACCTCTGTAGATAAAGTTTACTCAGAAAGAACAGGGGGAGAAGAGCAAGAAGTTATAATTTTGTGAGATACGGGATCTGCTCAGTCTCTAATAGTTGAAAAGTGAGGCGCCAGAAAAGCACAACAGATCAGGCAGCATCCAAACAGCAGGACAATCGAATATCAGGCAGAAACCCATCGTCAGGAACATGGTGGAGGGACAAGGGGGCTGAAAGATAAATACGAGGGTAGTAGCCGAGCTGGTGGGAGGGTCATTGAGAAGGCAATAAGAAGATATAGGTGGGAGTGATAGTGATATGTCGGAGGGTAGGGTGGAGTCGATTGGTGGAAAGGAAGATGGTTAGTTAGGGCAGTGCGAGGTTGAAAGGTTGGATCTGGAAGAGGTTAGTGGAGGGGAGATTTGGAATTTGGTGAAGTAAACGTTGATGCTATACAGTTTGAGGGTTCCAGCTGTCCTACCACCGATAGGAGTCCTATGACCCTCCTGTTTGACCTACCACCATCACACCCCACCTGCATCTACCTTTCGCCTTCCAAGCTCCCTTCCACCCAGCTCCACCCCCACCCTCCCATTTATTTTTCAACCTCCTTCCCCCTCCCTTACCTCCCACTTTCCTGATGAAGCATTTATGCCTGAAACGTCAACGCTCCTGCCCCTCGGATGCTGCCGACATGTTGTGCTTTTCCAGCCCCACATTTTTCAACTCTCATCTCCAGCATCTGCAGCCCTCACTTTCTCTCACCCTCTAATAGTAAGAGATGAAAGTTTTTTTCACTCTTTCTGGCATGTTGATCGAGAGCATGTTAACATGTGGAATGGGGACTGAAATTAAGCATTCCCTTGTGTAACATCAGGATGGAATGCCAAACAAGATTAGGGAAGTAACAGTGACAGTGAGTAACAGAGTGTCAGTTCCAGGAACACAGTTTGCTCTTGGGAACGATATCGCAGGAGGCGAGGTGGGATGGGCACCCCTTGTGGTGGAGAAGCCAAAGGAAGACGAGGGAATTGGTGAGTTAAAAGAAAATTACACAGGAACTTTTCCAGACTGTGTAGTAACAAGATCCCACTGTCATAAGTTACAGCAGGAAGGAAAAACGAACGAAAAAGACAAATGGGTTGATGCTCAGTGAACTGACCCCCTGTTTGATGTAACGGTGCAGGAAAAACCTGAACATGCAGAGGATCAGGCAGAGGGGTTTAGTCCAGAAAGGCTAATGGACTTATAACAGATATATACACACACATTCACATGCACACACACAGAAAAGGAATCAGAATATATTGTTGAACGTTATTAACTTAAAGATAGAATCATAACATTAAAATGGAGACCCCGATAGGTTACTGCAGAAAGGAAATGGTCCGAAGTGCACCAGATTGTGCTAGCAGTAACGTACAGTGTTATGGGTAGCTCACAAACTAACTGCAGGCGGACACTTAGGTGTACAGAAGACTCAGGCTAAGGTACAGAAGCATTTCCACTGGCCTGGAATGCACAAGGACGCTGTTAATTTTTGTTGTGCGTGACATACTTCCCAAATGGGAGGTAAGTAACAGGCAGTAATAAAACAAGCACCTTTCTTGCCAATTCCTGCATTTGAAGAACCTTGCACGTGGGTTATGATCAATTGTGTAGCTCCCCTTTCTAAAGTAAAAGTGGAAACCAATATTTGCTGACCATAATGGATGTGTCTACCAGATTTCCAGAGGCAATTCAATTATTGGAGCATCAAGGCAAATAGGGAGGTGGAGGAGTTGGTAGCTTTCTTTACTCACTGTGGACTGCCCACAGAGATTCAGTCAGACCAAGGGTCTCATTTTACCATTCAGCTGTTTAAGGAAGTCATGGATGGCTTAGGCATACAGCATTTCAAATCAAGGGCGTCCCATCCTGAATCCCAGGGAGCCTTGGAAAGTTAGCATCAGACGCTGAAGACCATATTAACAGCGTACTGTCATGGTTGGCCAAATGATTGGGATAAAGGTGCCCCATTAAATTGCTTGCCATTAGCGATGCCCCAAATAAATCTACTCACTTTACTTCCTTTGAGATAATATTCGTACATGAAGTGAGAGGTCCTTTGAAATTAATTAAATATAAATTGACAGGACCGAAATCGGAAATCTCACACCTGGGTTATGTGTACGAGGTAAAGGAGAGTAGATGGAGTCGGTGAGTTTGCTAAACAGGATATGAAGAGCACAGAATAGGTGGCAGGTGGCAGAGAAAAACACTGAAAAATTGAAGATTTCCCGTGGGGATGACGTATTAGTATTGCCACCAATGGTAAGAAATCTCTTTAAATCCAGGTTTAGTGGCCCGTTTCAAATTTTAAAAAACGTGGAGTCAGTTAAACTATCTAGTAAGGATACCAGAGATGACAAAAAAACTTTATCGAGTATTTCATATGGATGAATAATGCACCAGCCACATTTCAGACTCAGAAACAGAGTTGTGGCCAGATGAACAAATTGTGCAGCTTATCTGTATGATGAAGTGATCTTTAGCAAGTGATTGAAAGCTCACATTTTACAGTTGACAGAGCATGTTGAACGATTACAAGAAGCAAACTTGGTAATAAACTTAAAGAAAACAGAATTCACGAAGGCAGAGGTGATGTTCTTGGGACATTACAGTGGACATGGAAGGTTGACCCCATGGAACACAAAGACGAAGGGATTTGAGGAATTTCCACGACCATCCTTGAAGAAAGAGGTGCTTCGATTTTTGGAACTGAGTGGATTCTATCGGAAGTTTGTTCCAAATGTCAGCAGCGTATGGGCACCACTGATGGATTTATAACAGAAGAACACAGAATTGTGGTGGACAGAACAATGCCAGGAGGCATTTGAGAATTTTAAAGCAGGATTAATCACCACACCAGTTTTAGATACACCAAGTATTCTGAAACCCTTTGAAAATTGTGTTTGATGCTCGGGATATAGGGGTCAGAGATGTTTTGATACAGAATTCGGATGATGGAATTGAATGGCTAATTGGCTACTTGTTGAAAAACTCAAAATCCACCAGAAAAAAAATACAAAATCTCCATTATTGAACAAGAATGATTAAGTCTCACACTGGCCTGACAATATTTTAATGTGTATATGACAAACAAATTGTCGGAGATGGTTGTGGACAACGACAAATCTCTCGCATTTTTTGGAATATTTAAAGACCAGAATATGAGACTATTTCATTGGAGTCTTACCTTACCGACTTTAAACTCACAAAATGTACAGGCTGTGGCTCCAACAATGTGATAGCAGATGGGTTTTCGGGGATTTAAAGGAAAGCAGTGTCGATAAGATTTGACTTATTCCAGTGTTGTATTGGTGTGCGGAATTAATATGAATGATATAACTGAGATTAATACTTTTGTATTTCATTTAATTGGGATGAAGAATTAGAGGAAAATAAATGATGCCATCTTTTCATTCTGCTGGTTCATTTTATTTTCTGAAGCAGGAAGATGTTATGAAGCCAAAAACATGCATGGGCACTTTAAGACAGATCGGGTTTTGTTGAATAGAAATTAAAGCCACAGATGCCAACTAAAGGTCACACTGTTCCACATGTCACCATTAGCTGAGAAATGGATACCTGAGTTTTGGTTGCTGTTTTGACAGCCATTCAAATCCAACCAAAGAGTTTAAATAACGCTCAGGATACCAAAACCAACAGAATTTGAATATTATTGTTTGGACACCTGGACAGCAATCAAATTATGAGAATTATTATATCATGGGGAATATATAAACCTAGCATTTTCAAAATAGAGGGAGAGCCACTGCCATCCAACAGCAGAGTAACTGCTGTAGAGCAGGAGTGCTAACTGGCCATCTCAAACACTCTCTATCAAAGGCATATGTTCATGTAAACCTACTTGCAATTTTAGAAAAAATGACCCAGGGAGATCAGCAGCTGAAAGAGTGAACACAGCGGGGAAGATAGAGACTGTATGGTCTTGCGATTTTAATGTTTCATATGTGGGTTGTTGGAACAGCATATTTTTACAGAGTTGGAGTCAGATAGTAAGTAGCTAAGAATAGAGGGGCTTGTATTTGTGAATAGTTGTTGTTTCGTGTTCACTATTAAAGTTAAGAAACTAACTTGATAATTTTTGTTTAAATAGTGGAATGCAGGAGATCTGTATCGCTCATATTTTAACAGATTACAAGGTGAGGCGAGCTTTTCTGGGTGTTTGGGTTTAATTAACAGAGGGGTTCGAGTCCACCTTGTAAATGTCCATCCACGCTCACCCCATTTCCCTGCAGTTGGCCCATATCCTTCCAGTCCTTTCCTATCCACATATTTATCCAAATGTTTTTGAAATGTTGTTAATGTACCCCCCTCAACCACATCTGCTGGCAACTCATCCACGTACCAGCCCTCTGTGTAAAGGAGTGGCCCCTCAGGTTCCCTTTTATTCCTTCCCCTTTAACCTTAAACTGATCCCGTTAAATCCTCGATTCTCTACACCTTGGAAAAAGACTGAAAGCATTAACCCTATCCATATCCCTCGTGATTTTATACAGCTCTATATGGACTCCCTCAGTCTCTTACACGCGAACGAAAACGTCCTAGCTTTTCAACCTCTCCCTATAACTCAGACCATTGGGTCCTGGCAACGTCTTTGCAAATTTCTTCTGCACCCTTTCTAATTTAATAACATACTCCCCATGACAAGGTGACAAAACGGAACACAATACTCAAAGTGCGGCCTTAGCAAAGTCCTGTGTAACTGCAACATAAGGTCCCAACTTCTATCCTCAATATCCTGCCTGATGAAGGCCAATGTGCCAAAAGCCTTCTTCACTTCCCTGTCTTCCGGTGACTCCACTCTCAGAGAACTGTGCACCTGAACACCAAGGTCCATCTGCCCACTGCACCCCTCAAGACCCTCCCATTCACCATGAAACTCCTACCTTGATGTGAGTTTCCAAAATGCAAGACCTCACGCTTCTATATTAAATTCCATTTGCCATTTCTCGGCCCATCTCCCACCTGATTAAGGTCCTGCTGCAATTTCTGATGGACTTCCTCACTGATCATGCTCCCAATTACTTTAGTGTCATCTGCAAACTTACTAATCATACCTTGTATATTCTCAACCAAATCATAGATAACAGACAGCAATGGACCCAGCCTCCAGTCTGACAAACATCCTTCCACACAACCCTCTGCTTCCTACCATCAAACCAACTGTGTATCCAATTGGCCAGGTCCCCCCGCATTCTACGAGATGTAACCTTCCTGAGCAGCCTGCCATGTGGAACCTTATCAAAGGCCTTGCTGAACTCCATAGAGACTACGTCTATCACTCTGCCCTCATCAAACGTCCTGGTAACTTCATCAAAGGACTCTAAGAAATTTGGGAAGCATGATCTCCCACTCAAGTCTATGCTGGCTGCTCCGAATCAAACCCTGTGTAAGTTATGGGTGCAGTCAATGGTATGCAGTCCTTCATAGTAAGATGATTCAAGTACATAAGTAAAGCCATCTTCCGGCTGTTGTAGAGCCTTGCTGAGAGAGCATTTGGTGCACTCTGTACAGATTTGATGTCCTTTGTAAGGAATGATTCCCTTACCACAGACACTGGCGATGGTAACATGAGAATAGAGTGAATAAGCTGAGTGTTTAGTGTGTAGAGTTGTGGGAGATGAAGAAATGGTGACGCTGAAACACGAGGAGTGGCAGCGATCTCTTTTTTCCAAAACAGACAGTGACAGGGAGAGAAATTGTATACTTTACGCAGGAATGATTGGTTTGTTTGATTGCCACTTGTATCTCAGTACAGGGAAACACTTTGTTTATGAGCAGTGGAGACAGATCATAGTAAGCATGGCCAGACAGATCATAGGGTGGAAATAGACTTGGACAGAGTAAGACATAAAGGTTACACTGAACAGGACATGCAGTAGACAAGACCAACATGAACAAGACTAGCATTATTTGAACTTAGAGAGTCCATTTATCAGTTTAACGTGACTATCCTAATATTTTTTATGCCGAAATTAACTCTCCCCACGTTATTGTGCAGTCGGTGTGTGAACCCTGTACTGAACGTCAGTTTGCTCACAGTCCCCAACAGCAGCCACAATACCTTCCGTCTGAAAAAGGTACCAATTCCCACCAGCTTCCGCCCTACATAGAGAAGACCAGGCTGTCTTCTTGGAGGTGGAAGATGCCTTCTTGAGATTTCACACAAGACATATGGCTTCCCTGCTCACCACTAGAAAACCACGTTAAAGTCCCACATGTGTATCATAAACAACAGAGCCAAGAGGAACAACGTGGAACAGACAGTCTGTGCAGCCTCTGCCCCACTTGTTCATCATGTTAGAGCATCAATTAGGAGACAGTGAGGACTGCCAATGCTGGAGATCAGATTAGAGCATCAATTGCTGGAAAAGCACAGTGGGTCAGGCAGCATCCGAGGACCAGGAGAATCGACGCTTTGGGCATAAGACATTCATCACGAATCAGCAACAATTACCTCATTCTGCCCCCGTATAAGTGCATTGAGGTGGGAATGGCCTTCTGCTGTTCCTGTGTAATTGACTCAAGGGAGTGATTGGCTTCAACCTCGTCCGATTGGACAGGGCCAAGGGCCTGACTGGTTTCCCCTCGTTCCTGTTTGAAAGCTCATTGGAATGACTAGTGTGACAATGCCGCAGCTTTCAGAGGTTAATTTGTCCTGGAATATTTTGAGAGATTGAACGATTGCTACCAAGCTGGCTAGTTAAGACCACTTGAGTAAACAGCTAGGGAGGCCTTGTGTTTATTTTAATGCAGCCTGAATGGGTGTTACCAGCTCTCACAGATTAGGATCACTGGGTTTTGGTTTCTCAATGACATCAGATATTATTGGGGTCTCCACAGAGTCACAGAGTTGGAAGATTCAGTGAATTTTTCCTGGTTGCAACCCTCTGAATTTTCTCGGTGCTGTTTTTAATTCCTGGATTGGAGAAATGTTTGTGACATTCTGTGTCTGAATATTTCTTTTTGCCAAGGGCTGTGTTTATGGGATTTTCCTATATTGGAACAGTTCATTAGTAATAGTTCCGAGATCTATTGTTCTGTTAACTTGTCCAATAGGATTGCGTTATTCTAAATTCCTCTTTCTTTGGTTTCATTTTCTCTTTCGTGTTTAAGTAGATAGTGTTTTTCTTCACACCGAGTAGTCTGACCAGTCACACAGCATCTGGAACAGACACTTTACATTTCCTTTAAAATACGAAAACATTAGAATCTACGTTACGGCCTTCAAATATTTTTGAGGGGCTCTGGTGTGGCCCATCACACTAGACTACTTCCCTTCCTGAGTAATAGGCTGGAGGCAATGAATGGGCTGTCCCTGTTCTTCTTCAATAGTGTCAATGGGCTGAATGGCTTCCTCATATTCCTGTGAATCCAGCGCGAGGTGCTGAATGAATTCTTATTTTACTGTGGCAATGTGCAGTGTCAGGAAGTGCTGTCACATGAATGTTACGGACACTTTAACAGCACAAGGCTCAATGGAGTCTGGATCCTGCTACACATGGACAAAGACCAGTTCAGGAGCTGACGGGGGACAAAATGTACATTGTAGAATCTTCAGCGACCATCCCCACTTCTGATTTATGGTGGGGAGGGTGGGGGCGGGGAGACATTGATGAAGCAGCTGAAGATGTTTGTGAAGGGGAAGCTACCCTGAGGATCTCCCACAGATGTGACCCAGGACTGAGATGATGACCATCTTCCTTTGTGCCGTGTTTGACTCCAAACACTGGAGAGGTTACTCTGATTCCCACTGAGTCCAGTTTTGTTA
Source organism: Chiloscyllium punctatum (assembly GCF_047496795.1). NCBI lineage: Eukaryota > Metazoa > Chordata > Chondrichthyes > Orectolobiformes > Hemiscylliidae > Chiloscyllium > Chiloscyllium punctatum. Next base: position 18,178,805 of record NC_092788.1, on the reverse strand, counting down.
CGGTCCTTTCTGTCAACAGAAGTTAATCACTGCCTTGATATCGGGGCCAGTCATTTTTACCTGAACCCTTGTCTCAACCTCTTTTGTTCACATCAATAGGCCATGTTATAGGAGCAGCAAGTGATTTCTTCAAATAGGTGGGATTGAATGTCAGGATTTCTCTTCTCAAGAGTGTTCGAGGAGCGAGAAGACTGAACGTATTTGAAGAGGAGGTAGATGGAAATTTACCTGTCAGGGAGTGGAGGGCTATGAAGAATTGGATATGAAAGAGGATTTGAGACGAAGAGCAGATCAGTCATGATCTTAGTGAAGGGCAAGGCAGGCTTGGGGGGGGGGGGGTGAATAACATGCCCCTGTTTCTGATATTCTCCCATTCTGTTATTGGAAAGTTAGTGGGTGTTATTTTCATGAATGTTCTGTTATTGAATGTTGCAGAAAGGGAGACCAGAGGATTTTGTGAGCCATCCCTGAGTGAGGTATGGGGGCAGTATTCACACTGAATCTGGGTGTACAACATGACCATCAAATGAAGCACAAGTTGCAGAGAGGGGAAGCTCTGTGAAGAGAGATGAGGGGCCTCTTTTGTACCCAGCCTGGGTTTTCCAATTACATTCCCAATTCACTTCAAACCGCGTGGGACAGTACTGAGGGGCTGAATGGTCTCCTGTGTTTCTGTGCAACAGGTTACAGGAGTAGGTAGCCTCCAACTGTTCCTGTCTAGCAGGTTTGACGGGCTGAATGAAACACAGGAACATGGGACTGAGGAGCAGGAGTGGGTCATTGGATACTTTGAGCCTTCTCCACCAGGCACTAAAATTGTCACTGATCAGGTTGTGGTCTCAGCTCCAATTTCCTGTCTGCGTCCCATTCTGCATGACTCACTTCTTTGTCAAATAGTTAACTAACACAGCTTTCAATCAATGTGAACATAGAGATACGATAACCTTCCACTGAAGAGAATTCCGACTTGAAAGGTCCTTTCAGAATTATTCATCATCCCTCTTATAGAAGCAGAGATTCATGCAGAATGGAAACAGACCCATTAGTCCAATCTGTTCACTCGATCAGATATCAAATCTGATTTAGCCCCATTTGCCAGCATTTGGCCAATATTCCTTCTGTGATTGTACCCGCCTTGACCACTTCCTCTGACTGCACTTTCTGTACACACACCACTCTCTGTGTGAAATATTTACCTTCTCGTCCCTTCTAAATCATTCGCCCTCTCCCCTTCAACCTATGCTGTCTTGTTCTGGACTCCCCTATCCTTGGGAGCAGAATATGGCTATTCAGAATATCCATGTCCCTGATGATTTTATATACCTCTTTAATGTTGCCTCTCAATCTCTGACACTCCACGGGGAATCACCTCAACGTCATCAGCCTCTCCCTATAGCTCAAACCTCCAGTCCTGGAACATCCGTGTAAGTCATTTCTGCAGAAAACCGAGTTGTGCGCAGTATTCTTAAAGCGGCCTCACCAACATCCTGGAGAGATGCAACATACCACCACAACTCCTATACTCAATGCTCTGACTGATTAAGGCAAATGTGCCAAATGTGTTCAGCACCACCCTGTCTACCTGCGACTCACTGCTACAGGTAATCATGTACGTAAACATTAGAAAGTTAACATGATGGTAGTGCCAGCAGATAGGAGGACCAGTGATACATTAATCATTATTGAGATTAGATTGTGTTGGAAACATGAGCTTAACATGTCAGGAAGGGAAATCAAATCAATGGGTTCAGGGTGATTAATATACAGAATAACAGATAGCCCGGAGTGAGTTACAGCCTTGAATCGAATCGAGGGGTTCAGGGTGATTAATATGCAGAATACCAGATACCCAGGAGTGAGTTACAATCTGGAATCTAATCAAGGGGTTCAGGGTGGTTTATATACGAATAACAGATACCCCGGATTGAGTTACAATCTGGAATCTTATCAAGGGGTTCAGGGTGGTTTATATACGAATAACAGATACCCCGGATTGAGTTACAATCTGGAATCTAATCGAGGGATTCAGGGTGGTTTTCTAGAGAATAACAGGTAGCCCGCAGTGAGTTACAGCCTGGAATCTAATTGCAGGGTTCAGGGTGGTTTATATACAGAATAACAGATAGCCCAGAGTGAGTTACAGCCTGGAATCCTATTGAGGGGTTCAGGGTTGTTTATAAACAGAATAACAGGTAGCCTGGAATGTGTTACAGATTGGAAACTAATCGAGCGATTTAGGATGGTTTATGTACAGAATAACAGATAGCCCGGAGTGAGTTACAGCCTGGAATCTAATCGAGGGATATGTTAACCTTTTTATGTGAAATAACTTGTAACTGGGAGTGAGTCAAAAAGTGTACTATTGGCCAAGTGGTTTCAAATCTTGACTCAAATAAACATAATGCAGTCACAAACTTCACAACTTTACTGACTCCCAATTTTTCTTGTTTGAGGACTATCCTCCTCTGTTTTCCCCTTTCACTGAAAGTATTAATATACCTTTTATACTGCACTGACATTTTGGTTATAGTGCTACCTATCTCTCACTGTCTCATTTATATTCAATCCTGTTGAAAGATACTTAAACGAACAGAGACACAAAGTTCCAGAAACGCTTTGTTCAATTGCAGGTGCATTATTTTCTTTTATTTGTAGATAACACACAATTTGAACCCACAGAAGGTCAGTGTGGAATATGAGAAACCCTTCAATTTGGGATGAGGCCAAGCCAGGCAGGGTTCTGATCCAACGCTGCAAATCTACAATTCAGTGGCTGAGCTCTTTCAGGTTTTGTATATTATGTCTCTCTCATATATTAGGAGCTTGGAAAGTAAGGCAGACCTTACTGGAATGTCACATTGTCTCTCCGCATTCACTGTAAAAAGGTTCTGGGATTTACATTTTAACCACCTTCAAAGAGCTGTCTCCATTTCCTATCTCTGCTGGCATCAATGAATGGAAATGGTTTTTGACACATTGCCCCCTCTCCCTTGCTGAAAGTATTCATGACACAAATCGGTCAGACAAACATTTTAGATTTGTCCACAGCCACCATTTTATATCAGTAAGACTGCACGACTACTGTGTGCAGTTCTGATCTCCAAATTTGAGGAAAGACATTCTGGCTATTGAGGGAGTGTAGCGTAGGTTCACGAGGTGAATTCCTGGGATGGTGGGATTACCTTATACTGAAAGACTGAAGCGACTGGGCTTGTATACCCTTGAGTTTAGAAGACTGAGAGGGGATCGGATTGGGACGTATAAGATTATGAAAGGATTGCACACTCTGGCAGCAGGAAACATGTTTCCGCTGATGGGTGAGTGCCGAACCAGAGGACACAGCTTAAAAATACGGGGTAGACCATTTAGGACAGATGAGGAGAAACTTCTTCACCCAGAGAGTGGTGGCTGTGCAGAATGCTCTGCCCCAGAGGGCAGTGGAAGCCCAGTCTTTGGATTCATTTAAGAAAGAGTTGGATAGAGCTCTCAAAGATAGTGGAATCAAGGGTTATGGAGATAAGGTAGGAACAGACTCTAAGGGCTGAATGGCCTACTCTTGCACCTATTGTCTTTGTCTATTGTCCATTGAGTGTGTATAAAATAGGAAAAGCAAGAGAGACTGGCAACATCAATGCAGTTTGAAAATATATAAAACATTGAACACGCACGCAGAATCACACACAAACAGACATACACAGACACACAGAATCACACACACGGAGATACAGACACCTTCCAGAAGCTGTCTCCATTTCCTATCTTGCAAGAGAATTCATGTCATGATGATGCATTCATGCAGGACAGTAAACAGCTTTTGAGACTTTCCCCATTGTGACAGAAATTCAGCCCCAATCTGAAACTTGGAGATATGTAACAGGACAGAAATGAACCAGCAGCTTTGTGTTCTTGCTCTCAATGTAACATTTGACCATTTAGTTTATCTTGTCTTCGGCCTAACATCCAACAAGGATCACTTCACAGATCCAGTAACAGATCCTCAGCAGTGAGTTCCAGACTGGAATCTAATTGAGGGGTTTAGGGTTTACACACAGCAGAAGAGATACCCAGGAGTGAGTTACAGACTGGGATCTAATCGATGGGTTCAAGGTCGTTTACATACAGAACAACAGATAACAAGGAATGAGTCACAAAATCGCGGAGTCATACACTCCTAGAGATGTACAGCATGGAAACAGACCCTTTGGTCCAACCCGTCCATGCCGACCAGATATCCTAACCTACTCTAGTCTCTTTTTCAAGCACTTGGCCCATCTCCCTCCAAACCTTCCCATTCATATACCCATCGAACTGCATTTTAAATGTTGCAATTATACCAGCCCCCACCACTCCCTCTGACAGTTCATTCCATTCATGTACCACCCTCTGAGTGAACAAGTTGCCCCTTAGGTCTCTTTCATATTACCTCTCACACTAAACCTATGCCCTTTAGTTCTTTACTCCCCACCCCAAGGAAAAGACTTTGTCTATTTATCCTATCCATGCCCGTCATGATTTTATAAACCTTGATAAGGTCACCCCTCAGCCTCTGACACTCCAGGGAAAACAGCCCCAGCCTATTCAGCCTTTCCCTGTGGCTCAAATCGTCTAACCCTGGCATCCTCCTTGTAAAGCTTTTCTGAACTCTTCCAAGTTTCACAACATCCTTCCGATAGGAAGGAGACCTGAATTGAATGCCATATTCCAACAGTGGCCTAACCCATGTCCAGTCCAGACACAACATGACATCTCAATGCCTATTCTCAAAACTCTGACCAATAAAGGAAAGCAAACCAAACGCTGCCTTCATTATCTTATCCTATCCACCTGCCACTCTACTCTCACTGAGCTACGAACCTGCACCTCAAAGTCTCTTTGTTCAGCAACTCTCCCTCGCACTTGACCATTATGATATAAGTCCTGCTCAAATTTGCTTTCTTAAAATGCAGCGCCTCGTGTTTATCGAAGTGGAATAGAATTGAAGGTTTCGGGGTGTTTTTGAAACATGCGAATCACACATAGATGGAAGTGAGTTACACGTTGGAATCTAATCGAGAGGGTTCCGGGTGATTCATATAATCCCGACAGTGGGGAAACAAGCCCTTCAGCCCAACAAGACCACACTGACCCTCAGAAGAATAACCCATCCACATCCATTTCCCCACATTTGCCCCTGACTAATGCACCTCACGTACACATCCTTGAACACTATGGACAATTTCAACAGGGGTTGGACTGGATGGTTAATATACAGAATAACAGATACCCACGAGTGTGATACAGACGGGAATCTGATCAAACGATTGAAGTGGCTAATGTATAGAGTCCCTTAAAATTGGAAGTCAGTTACAGATTGGAATTTTATCAAGGGCATTCGGGACGATTACATGTACAATAACAGATAATCCAGAGTGACTTACAAACTGGAATCTAATCGAGGGTTTCAGGGTGGTTTATATGCAGAGTAACAGGTCGCACGGAGTGAGTTATAGAGTCATAGAATCATCGAGATGTACAGCATGGAAACAAACCCTTAGGTCCAACCTGTCAATGCCGACCAGATATCCCAACCCAATCTAGTTCCACCTGGCAGCACCTGGCCCATGTCCCTCCAAACCCTTCTTATTCATATACTCATTCAAATTAGTCTTAAATGTTGCAATTGTACCAGCCTCCACCACTTCCTCTAGCAGCTCACTCCATACACGTACCACCTTCTGCGTGAAAATGTTGTCCCTTAGGTATCTTTCATATCTTTCCCCTCTCAAACCAAACCTATGCACTGTGGTTCTGGACTCCCTTACCCCAGGGTAAACCTCGATAAGTTCACCCCTCAGCCTCCGACACTCCAGGGAAAACGGCCCCAGACTGTTCAGCCTCTCCCTGTAGCTCCAATCCTCCAACCCTGGCAACATCCTTGTAAATCTTTTCTGAATCCTTTCAAGTTTCACAACATCTTTCCGACAGGAAGGAGACGAGAATTGCACGCAATACTCCAAGAGTGACCTAACCAATGTCCTGTACAGCCGCAACATGACCTCCTAACTCCTGTAATCGGTACTCTGACCAATAAAGGAAAGCATACAAAACGCCTTCTTCACTATCCTATCTACCTGCGACTCCACTTTCAAGGAGCTATGAACCTGCACTCCAAGGTCTCTTTGTTCAACAACACACCCTCGGACTTTACCATTAAATGTAGAAGTCCTGCTAAGATTTGCTTTCCCAAAATGCAGCACCTCGCATTTATCTGAATTAAACTCCATCTGTCACTTCTCAGCCAATTTGCCCATCTGGTCCAGATCCTGTTATAATCTGAGGAAACCCTCTTCGATGTCCACTACACCTGCAATTTTGGTGTCATCTGCAAACTTACTAACTGTACCTCTTATGCTCGCATCCAAATCATTTATATAAATGACAAAAAGTAGAGGGCCCAACACTGATCCTTGTGGCACTTCACTGGTCACAGGCCTCCAGTCTTAAAAACAACCCTCCACCACCCTCTGTCTTCTACCTTTGAGCCAGTTCTGTGTCTGAATGGCGACTTCGCCCTGTATTCCATGACATCTAACCTTGCTAATCAGTCTGCCATGGGGAACCTTGTCGAATGCCTTACTGAAGTTCATATGGATCACATCTACTGCTTTGCCCTTATCAATCTTCTTTTTTACTTCTTCAAAAAACTCAATCAAGTTTGAGAGACATGATTTCCCACGCACAAAGCCATGTTAATTATCCCGCATCAGTCCTTGCCTTTCCAAATTCATGTACATCCTGTCCCTCAGGATTCCCTCCAACAACTTTCCCACTGCCGAGGTCAGGCTCTCTGGTCTATAGTTCCCTGGCTTGTCTTTACCACCCTTCTTAAATATTGGCACCATGTTTGCCAACCTCCAGTCTTCCAGCATCACACCTGTGATTATTGATGATACAAATATCTCAGCAAGAGGCCCAGCAATCACTTCTCTAGCTTCCCAGAGTTCTCAGGTGCACCTCATCAGGTCCTGGGGATTTATCCACCTTTTACCATTTCAAGAAATCCAGCACTTCTTCCTCTGTATATCTGCAACATTTTGCAAGATGTCAACATCGATTTCCCTGCAGTCTATATCTTCCATATCCTTTTCCACAGTAAATACTGATGCAAAATATTCATTTACTATCTCCCCCATTTTCTGTGGCTCCACACAAAGGACGCCTTACTGATCCTAGAGGGGCACTATTCTCTCCCTAGTTACTCTTTGGCCTTAATATATTTGCAAAAACACTTTGGATTCTCCTTAATTCTATTTGCTAAAGCTATCTCACGTCCGCGTTTGGTCTTCCTGATTTCCCTCTTAAGTATACTCCTACTTCCTTTCTACTCTAAGGATTCACTCGATCCATCCTGTCTATACCTGACATATGCTTCCTTCTTTTTCTGAACGAAACCCTCAATTTCATTAGTCAGCCAGCATTCCCTATAACTACCAGCCTTCCCTTTCAACCCTGACAGGAAGTTACAGCCTGGAATCGAATCGACGTGTTCAGCGTGGTTTATATCCAGAATAACAGATATTCTGGGGTGTGTTACAGACTGGAATCTAATTGAGGGGTTCAGCGTGGTTTATATGCAGATTAACAGATACCCCGGACTCAATTACAGCCTGGAATGTAATTGAGGAGTTCAGGGTTATTTATATACAGATTAACGGATACCCCGGAGTGAGTTACAGCCTGGAATCTAATCGAGGGGTTCAAGGAGGTTAGTATACAGAATAACAGATAGCCCGGGATGTGTTACTGCCTGGAATCTAATCAATGTCTGTTCACTTTAAGATAGGACGGGTTTTGCTGAATCGCAAGTATATCCACAGATGCCAGCTAAAAGTCAGACTGTTCGAAATGTAAAAATTAGCTGGGAAATGGAAGCCCGAGCTTTGGTTGCTGTTTTGACAGCAATTCAAATACAATAAAAGACTTTAAATAATGCTCAGAATATCCGAAGCCAATGGAATTTGAATATTATTATTCGTACATCTGGAAATCAATCAAATTATAAGAATAATTGTATCATGGGAAGTAAATAAATCCAGCATTTTGAAAATAGAGGGAGAGCCGCTGCCATCCAACAGATTTACTGCTGTAGAGCAGGAGTGCTAACTGACCATCTCAAACACTCTCTATCAAAGACACATGTTCATGTAAAACGTACTTGCATTAAAAAAAACGACCCAGGGAGATCAGCAGCTGAAAGAGTGAACACAGCAGGGAAGATAGAGACTATGTGGTCTTGAGATTGTAACATTTAATATGTGGGTTAGAACATAGAACATAGAACATAGAACAATACAGCACAGAACAGGCCCTTCGGCCCACGATGTTGTGCCGCACTTCTATCCTAGATTAAACACCTATCCATGTACCTATCCAAATGCCGCTTAAAGGTCGCCAATGAATCTGACTCTACCACTCCCTCGGGCAGCGAATTCCATGCCCCCACCACTCTCTGGGTAAAGAACCCACCCCTGACATCTCCCCTATACCTTCCACCCTTCACCTTAAATTTATGTCCCCTTGTAACACTCTGTTGTACCCGGGGAAAAAGTTTCTGACTGTCTACTCTATCTATTCCTCTGATCATCTTATAAACCTCTATCAAGTCACCCCTCATCCTTCGCCGTTCCAACGAGAAAAGGCCGAGAACTCTCAACCTATCCTCGTACGACCTACTCTCCATTCCAGGCAACATCCTGGTAAATCTTCTCTGCACCCTCTCCAAAGCTTCCACATCTTTCCTAAAGTGAGGCGACCAGAACTGCACACAGTACTCCAAATGTGGCCTAACCAAAGTCCTGTACAGCTGCAACATCACCTCACGACTCTTGAATTCAATCCCTCTGCTAATGAACGATAATACTCCATAGGCCTTCTTACAAACTCTATCCACCTGAGTGGCAACCTTCAAAGATCTATGTACATAGACCCCAAGATCCCTCTGTTCCTCCACCTGACCAAGAACCCTACCATTAACCCTGTATTCCGCATTCTTATTTGTTCTTCCAAAATGGACAACCTCACACTTGGCAGGGTTGAACTCCATCTGCCACTCCTCAGCCCAGCTCTGCATCATATCTAAGTCCCTCTGCAGCCGACAACAGCCCTCCTCACTGTCCACAACTCCACCTATCTTTGTATCATCTGCAAATTTACTGACCCACCTTTCGACTCCCTCATCTAAGTCATTAATAAAAATTACAAACAGCAGAGGACCCAGAACTGATCCCTGCGGAACTCCACTTGTAACTGGACTCCATGCTGAATATTTACCATCTACCACCACTCTCTGACTTCGACCGGTTAGCCAGTTTTCTATCCAATTGGCCAAATTTCCCTCTATCCCATGCCTCCTGACTTTCCGCATAAGCCTACCATGGGGAACCTTATCAAATGCCTTACTAAAATCCATGTACACTACATCCACTGCTCTACCCTCATCCACATGCTTGGTCACCTCCTCGAAGAATTCAATAAGACTTGTAAGGCAAGACCTACCCTTCACAAATCCGTGCTGGCTGTCCCTAATCAAGCAGTGTCTTTCCAGATACTCGTAAATCCTATCCCTCAGTACCCTTTCCATTACTTTGCCTACCACAGAAGTAAGACTAACTGGCCTGTAATTCCCGGGGTTATCCCTATTCCCTTTTTTGAACAGGGGCACAACATTCGCTACTCTCCAGTCCCCTGGTACCACCCCAGTTGCCAGTGAAGACGAGAAGATCATTGCCAACGGTACTGCAATTTCCTCTCTTGCTTCCCACATAATCCTAGGATATATCCCGTCAGGCCCGGGGGACTTGTCTATCCTCTAGTTGTTCAAAATGTCCAACACATCTTCCTTCCTAACAGGTATCTCTTCTAGCTTATCAGTCCGTTTCACACTCTCCTCTTCAACAATACGGTCCCTCTCGTTCGTAAATACTGAAGAGAAGTACTTGTTCAAGAACTCTCCTATCTCTTCCGACTCAATACAGTCTCCCACCACTGTCCTTGATCGGACCTACCCTCGTTCTCGTCATTCTCAGGTTTCTCACATACGCATAGAATGCCTTGGGGTTATCCTTGATCCTATCCGCCAAGGATTTTTCATGCCCTCTCTGAGCTCTCCTAATCCCTTTCTTCAGGTCCCTTCTGCCTATCCTGTATCCCTCCACTGCTCTGTCTGAACCTTGTTTCCTCAACCTTATGTAAGCCTCCTTCTTCCTCTTTACTAGACATTCAACCCCCCTCGTCAACCAAGGCTCCCTCACACGACCATTTCTTTCCTGCCTGATCGGTACATACATATCAAGGACACGTCGTATCTGCTCCTTGAAAAAGTCCCACATTTCCACCACATCCTTCCCTGACAGCCTATGCTCCCAACGTATGCTCCTCAAATCCTGTCTTACAGCATCGTAATTTCCCTTCCCCCAATTGTAGAAACTTCCTTGTTGTGCGCACCTATCTCTCTCCATAACCAAGGTGAAAGTCACAGAATTGTGGTCGCCATCACCAAAATGTTCACCCACTAACAAGCCCACCACTTGTCCCGGTTCGTTACCGAGTACCAAATCCAATATGGCCTCCCCTCTGGTTGGACAATCTACATACTGCGTTAGAAAAGCTTCCTGGACAGACTGCACAAACACCGCCCCATCCAATCTACTTGATCTAAAGAGCTTCCAATCAATATTTGGGAAGTTGAAGTCGCCCATGACTACGACCCTGTGGCTTCTGCACCTTTCCAAAATCTGTTTCCCAATCTGTTTCTCCACATCTCTGCTGCTATTGGGGGGCCTATAATAAACACCCAACAATGTGACTGCACCTTTCCTATTTCTGACTTCAGCCCATACTACCTCCAGAGGCAGATCCCCCTCATACTTCCTTTCTGCAGCCGTTATACCATTTCTAATTAGCAATGCCACCCCCCCTCCTTTTTTACCACCCTCCCTAATCTTACTGAAATATCTGTAACCAGGAACCTCCAACAGCCATTCCTGTCCCTCATCTATCCATGTTTCCGTGATCGCCACAACATCGTAGTCCCAGGTACCGATCCACGCCTTAAGTTCACCCACCTTATTTTTGATACTCCTTGCATTGAAGTATACGCACTTGAGCCCATCTCTGTGTCCACAAGTAGTCCCTGTCAGTGCTACCTTCTCCACAGCCTCCCTACAGTCTTGGACATCCTGACACACAGCTAGCTTACTTGCTGGACTACAAGTCCGGATCCCATCCCCCTGCCAAATTAGTTTAAACCCCCCCGAAGAGTGCTAGCAAACCTACCCCCCAGGATATTGGTGCCCTTCTGGTTCAGGTGCAACCCGTCCTGTTTATACAGGTCCCACCTTCCCCAGAATGCAGTCCAATTGTCCAAATATCTGAAGCCCTCCCTCCTACACCATCCTTGCAGCCACGTGTTCAACTGCACTCTCTCCCTATTCTTTGCCTCTCTGTCACGTGGCACCGGCAACAACCCAGAGATGACGACTCTGTCTGTCCTAGCTTTTAGTTTCCAGCCTAACTCTTTGAGCTCTTGAATGACCTCCCCACCCCTCTTCCTACCTATGTCGTTGGTGCCAATGTGTACCACGACTTCTGGCTGCACACCCACTCAAATACTAGTCACTTACCTTCCCGCCCAGCTATGCGCTGCAACCTCACTTCCGCTGCCCGCTACAGGTAAGTAATTTTGAAACAAACTGTCTTACCTTAGCTGTAGTCTCCCAGGTTCGTTTTTCCTCGGCCGCTGCTCCCACTCAAATGACCGTTGGTGATTAAAGGGGGAGTATTTATACTCACCGTTCTCCTTCCCGGCTGCCCCTCTGTTTACCGTCACTTCCTCTGCTGCTCCCGCTCTTTTTGTGAAGAGAGAGAGAAAAAAAAAACCGCTGCCCGCGACAGGTAAGTAATTTTGAAACAAACTGTCTTACCTTAGCTGTAGTCTCCCGGGTTCGTTTTTCCTCGGCCGCTGCTCCCACTCAAACAATCACCCGGATTGTTGGAACAGCATATTTTTTTACAGAGTTGGAGTCAGATAGTAAGTAGCTAAGAAAAGAGGGGCTTGTATTTGCAAATAGTTTTTGTTTAGTGTTCACTATAAAAGTTAAGAAACTAACTTGCTAATTTTTGTTTAAATAGTGGAATGTAGGAGATCTGTGTCACTCATATGTTAACAGATTACGATGTGAGGAGAGCTTTTCTGGGTGTTTGGTTTTAATTAACAAAGGGGTTTGATTCCAGCTTGCAAATGTCCATTCCCACTAACCACATTTCCCTGCAGTTGGCCCATATCCTTCCAATCCTTTCCTATCCACATATTTATCCAAATGCTTTTGAAACATTGTTAATACATCCCCCTCAGCCACATCTTCTGGCAGCTCATCCACGTACCATCCATTTATGTAAATAAGTGGTCCCTCAGGTTCCCTTTTATTCCTTCCCCTTTAACATTAAACTGATCCCCTCTCGTCCTTGATTCTCTAAACTTTGGAATAGACTGAGATCATTCACCCTATCCATACCCCTCATGATCTTATACAGCTCTATAAGGTCCCCCTCAGTCTCCTACACTCTAAAGAAAAGGTCCTAACTTGTCCAACCTTTCCCTATAACTCAGACCATTGGGTTCTGGCAACGTCCTTGTAAATTTCTTTTGCACTCTTTCTAATTTCATGATATCCTCCCTATAACAAGTTGACAAAACTGAACAGAATACTCCAAGTGCGGCCTTACCAATGTCCTGTGTAACTGCAACATAAATTCCCAACTTCTATACTCAGTGTCCTACCTGACGAAGGACAGTGTGCCAAAAGCCTTCTTCACTGCCCTGCCTACCTGTGACTCCACTGTCAGGGAACTGTGCACATGAATTCCAAGGTCTCTCTGCCCACTACACCACTTAAGGCCCGCCCATTCACCGTGAAACTCCTGCCTTGATTTGAGATTCCAAACTGCAAGACCTCACACATCTATATTAAATTCCATTTGCCATTTCTCAGCCCAGTTGCCCACCTGATTAAAGTCCTGCTGCAATTTCTGATAAACTTCCTCACTGATCATGCTGCCACTTATTTTAGTGTCATCTGCAAACTTACTAATCATGCCTTGTACATTCTCAACCAAATCATAGATAACAAACAGCTCTGGACCCAACCTCCAGTCTGACAAGTATCCTTCCATTCATCCCTCTGCTTCCTATCAACAACCCAACTGTGTATCCAATTGGCCAGTTCCCCCAGCATTCTACGTGATGGAACCTTCCAGCGCAGCCTGCCATGTGGAACCTTCTCAAAGGCCTTACTGAAATCCATAGAGACTATGTTAACCGCTCTGCCCTCATGAACATTCTTGGTCACTTCACCAGAGGACTCGAAGAAATTTGGGAAGCATGATATCCCACTCACAAGTCTATGCTACTGCTCCAAATCAAACCCTGTGTAAGTAATGGGTGCAGTCAATGGTATGTGTCCTTCATTGTAAGATGATTCGAGTACATAAGTAAAGCTATCTTCCTGCTGTTGTAGAGCCTTGCTGAGAGAGCATTTGGGCACTCTGTACAGATTTGATCTCCTTTGTAAGGAATGATCTCCTTACCACAGACACGGGTGATGGTAACATGAGGATAGAGTAAAGAAGCTGAGTGTTTAATCTGTAGAGCTATGAGAGACGAAGAAATTGTGATGCTGAAACACGATGCTGAGTGGCAACGATCACTTATTTCCAAAAGAAACATTGACAGGGAGAGAAATTCTATACTTTAACCAGGATTGATTGGTGTGATTTATTGTCACGTGTACCTCAGTACAGGGAAACACTTTGTTTATGAGCAGTGGAGACAGATCGTAGTAAGCATGGCCAGACAGATCATAGGGTGGAAATAGACTTGGACAGAGTAAGGCATACAGGTTACACTGAACAGGACATGCACTAGACAAGATCAACATGAACAAGATCACCATTATTTGAACTTAGAGAGTCCATTCATCAGTCTAACGTGACCTTCCTAATAGTTTATATGCCTAAATTAACTCTCCCCATGTTATTGTGCAGTCGGTATGTGAACCCTGTACTGAACATCAGGTTGTTCACAATCCCCAACAGCAGCCACAATACCTTCCATCTTAAACAGGTAGCCATTCCCACCAGCTTCCACCCTACACAGAGAACACCAGGCTATCTTCTTGGAGATGGAAGATGCCCTCTTGAGACTTCACACAAGACATATGGCTTCCCTCCTCACCACTAGACAACCACGTTAAAGTCCCACATGTGTATCATAAGCAACAGAGCCAGGAGGAACAACGTGGAGCAATGTGTCTGTGCAGCCTCTGCCCCCCTTGTTCATCATGTTGGAACATCATTTAGGAGACCCTTAAGACTGCCAATGTTGGAGATCAGAGTAGAGCGTCGATTGCTGGAAAAGCACAGCGGGTCAGGCAGCATCCGAGAAGCAGGAGAATCGACGTTTCGGACATAAGACATTGATCAGGAATCAGCATCAATTACCTCATTCTGCGCTCTTGTAAGTGCATTGAGGTGGGAATGGCCTCCTACTGATCCTGTATAAGTGACTCAAGGGACTGACTGGCTTCTTCCTCGTCCGATTAGACAGGGCCAAGGGCCTGATTGGGTTACTCCTGGTTCCTGTTTGACAGCTAGATGTGCTGACAAGTGTGATAATGCTGCAGCTTAAAGAGGTTATTTTTATCCTGGTTTCTTTTAAGAGAGAGATTGAACGATCGTTACCAAGCTGGTTAGTTAAGACCACTTGAGTAAACAGCTAGGGAGGCCTTAGGTTAATTTTAATGCAGCCTGAAAGGGTGTGGCCAGCTCTCACAGATTAGGATCTCTGGGTTTTGGTTTCTCAGTAACATCAAAAACTATAGTGGTCTCCAAAGAGTTGGAAGCCTCAGGGAATGTCTCCTGGCTGCTACTCTATCTGAATTTTCTCTTGATGCTGTTTTCAATTCCTGAATTTTCCTTTTTGCTAAGGGCTGTGTTTATGGGAATTTCTTATGTTGGACTAGTTCATTAGTAATAGCTCCTAGATCGATTATTCTGTTTAGTTGCCCAATACAATTACGTTCTTCTAAATTCCTCTTTCTTTGGTTTTATTTTATCTTCCGCGTTTAAATAAATGGTGTTTTCTTCACACCGAGTATTTTGACCAGTCACATTGCATCTGCGACAGACACTTTATATTTCCTTTAAAATAAGAAAACATTAGAGTCTAGGTTACCGCCTTCAAATATTTTCGAGGGGCTCTGGTGTGGACCATCACACTGGACTCCTTCTCTTCCTGAGTGATAGGCTGGAGGCACTGAATCGGCTGTCCTTGTTCTTCTCCAAAAGTTTCAATGGACTAAATGGCTTCCTCATATTCCTGTGAAAACAGCGTGAGGTGGTGAATGAACTCTTGTTTTACTTGGGCAATGTGTAGTGTCAGGAAGTGCTGTTACATGAATGTTATGGACACTTTAACAGCACACGCCTCAATGGAGTCTGGGTTTTGTTGCACATGGACACAAACCAGTTCAGGAGCTGACGGGGGATAAAATGTTCTGAACATTGTAGAATCTTCAGCGATCATCCCCACTTCTGATCTTATGGTGAGGAGGGTGGGGGCGGGGAGACATTGATGAAGCAGCTGAAGATGTTTGTGAAGAGGAAGCTATCCTGAGGATCTCCCACAGAGGTGACCCAGGACTGAGATGATGAACATCTTCCTTTGATCCCAAACACTGGAGAGTTTACTCTGATTCCCATTAAGTCCAGTTTTGTTAAGCTCCTTTATGTCAACAGAAGGCAACCACTGGCTTGATATCGGGGCCAGTCATTTTTATCTGAACCCTTGAGTCAACCTCTTTTGTTCATATCAATAGGCCATGGTATAGGAACAACACGTGTTTTCTTCAAACAAATGGTATTGAATGTCAGGGTTTCTCTTCTCAAGAATGTTAGGCAGCAAGATGACTGAACGTGTTTGAAGAGGAGTTAGATGGGTATTGACCTGTCAGAGAGTTGAGGGCGATGAAGAATTGGGTATTGAAGAGGATTTCAGACCGAGAGCAGATCAGTCACGATCTTAGTGAAGGGCAAGGCAGGTTTGGGAGTAAATGACCTGCCCCTGTTTCTGATGTTCTCCCATTCTGTTATTGGAAAGTTAGTGGGTGTTATTTTCATGAATGCTCTTTTGCAGACAGGGAGACCAGAGGATCCTGTGAGCCATCCCTGGGTGACGTATGGGGACTGTATTCTCAGTGAAGTTGGGTCTACAACATGACCAACAAATGGAGCACAAGTTGCAGAGAGGGGAAGCTCTGTGAAGAGAGTTGAGGGGCCTCTTTCATACCCAGCCTGGGTTTTCCAATTACATTTCCCAAATCACCTCAAACCGTGTGGGACAGTCTTGAAGGGCCGAATGGTCTCCTCTGTTTCTGTGCACCAGGTTATAGGAGTAAGTAGCCTCCAACTGCTCCTGTCTAGCAGGTTTGAGGGGCTGAATGGAACACAGGAACATGGGACTGAGGAGCAGGAGTGGGTCATTAGATTCTTTAAGCCTTCTCCACCAGGCACTAAAATTGTGGATGATCAGGTTGTGGTCTCAGCCCCACTTTCCTGTCTCCATCCCATTATGCATGCCTCACTTCTCTGTCAAATATTTACCTAACGATGCTTTCAATCAACATGAACATCAAGGCACGATAAACTTCCAGCGAAGAGAATTATGACTTGAAAGGTCCTTTCAGAATTTTTTGTCATTCCTCTTTAAGACTCAGAGAGTCATGCAGAACGGAAACAGACCCGTTAGTCCAATCTTTTCACTCTGATCAGATATCAAATCTGATCCAGTCCCATTTGCCAGCATTTGGTCAATATCCCTTCTCTCAGATACTTTTTAAATGTGCGATTGTAACCGCCTTCAGCACTTCCTCTGACAGCACTTTCTGTGCACACACCACTCTCTGTGTGAAACATTTATCTTCATGTCCCTTCTAAATCAATCCTCCTCACCTTCAACCTATGCCCTCTTGTTTTGGAACCCCCTATCCTGGTGGAGCAGAGTGTGTTAAACACTTTCTTAACCCCACTATTTATATGAGATGCAAATTTTAAAGAATTAAACCTGACGGCCCTAGGTTTTCTGTACTACAGCACTGCCAAAGGCCCAGCTTTTAATTATTTAGGTCCTGTTCTTGTTTGATTTACCAAATCCAATGCCTCGCATTAATTCAAACTAAACTCCATCTGCCACTCCTTAGCCCAGTTGTGATATTACTGCCACCTCCCCCGAGCATCACTCGACAATACCCACAAAGCTGTAACATTATTCTCCTGTGGGTTTGTTCATCAGACTGTCCTGACATGCTGGGACATACCTCTGCAACAGGCAGGACTCGAAACCAGGCCTTCTAGTCCAGAGCTAGGAACACTACCACACAAGTTCAGGAATTGGAATCAAATCCAGAGCTCTGGCTCAGAGACAGGGACACTACCCAATACAACTACCATACCCAGATTTTGGGTCATATTTTAGTGCCCATTTTCAGTTCGGTGTGGATGATTATAATCAGGTTGCCATTACTGAATTACAAAATACACTTTGTATTATTAAACAAATGCAAGATATTTGTCTCAACTGTAGGATATTGAGTCTATATGCTATGCTATCGAAATTAACTATGACCATCTTTAATTGCTATTATCTGAAGTCTGCAATATTAAGGAAAGAAATCCTGCAGCCACACTCTGCCCAATGAAGGGTCTCAAATAGATATTTATTACTGAACACCAGAGACGAAGGAGGAGCTTAATTTCTGATCCCAAAACACCGATCACTCTTACCCACATCTAACGTGCGACTGCCCTCTTCCTAAAACCATGAAGTGACACCAGGCCGCTGATTACTGTCCAGCCTCTCCTCCCCACTGACTGTGTCTGCAATCTGTTCCTCCTCCCCCTAACCACACAAGGCAAACCAAGCTCAGGGTCTTTGTGAAACTCAAGGCTGGAGTGTGCAGGCATTCTGGAGAGGGGGATGGGCATTTTAAAATTGAAGGAGGAGGGTGAGGTGGCAGTAATATCACACACTGGGCTGAGGGATGGCAGATGGAGTTTAGTTTTGATTAATGCGAGGCATTGGATTTGGTAAATCAAACAACAGCAGGACCTATACAATTAAAAGCAGGGCCTTTGGCAATGTTGTAGCACAGAAACCTAGGCCGTCAGATTTAATTCTTTAAAATTTGCATCTCATATCGATAGTGTGGTTAAGAAGGTGTTTAGCACACTTGTCTTCATTGGTCAGACCTTTGAGTATCAGAATTGGGACGTCATGTTGTGGTTGTACAGGGTATTAGTGAGGCCTCTACTGGAATACTGTGTCCGGTCTGGTCATCCTGCCCGCTCATTCCATAGGCACACCACCCTCTGGGTGAAAAAGCTGCCCCTTAGGTGACTTTTAAATGTTTCCCCTCTCACCTTAAGCTGATGTCCGCTAGTTTTGGTCTCCCCGTACCCTAAGAAAATAACTTGACTATTCACTTTGATATTACTGACCTTGATATTATTAAGCTGGAGAGGATTCAGAAGAGATTAACCTGGATGTTGCTGGGAAAGGAGGGATTGAGCTAGGCTGGGATTTTTTTCACAGAAGAATATGAGATTAAGCAGTAACTTTACAGAGGTTTATAAAATAATGGGGGGTACAGAGAAGCTGAATGGAGGGCTGATGTCTTTTCCAAAAGTTGGGGATTCAAAACTGAGGGATATTTTAAGTTGCGAGGAAAAATGATTCGCAAATGTCACGAGAGGTAATTATTTTAGACCGAATCTGGCTTGTGTGTGGAATGAACTTCCAGAGGAAGTGGTGAAAGCAGGGAGAGTTAAAGGACATTTAGATCAGTCCATGGATAAGACATCAGTTTGGATGGTGCTGTGAGCAGCTGCCCTCTCCCTCCCCCTCTCTGAATGTATCCCTGTTGGTTTTCACCCTCTGCCAATGTGTGTGCAGTGGCGTGTGGAGGCCAGCAGAGGGTGGCATTGCATCACTTTAAGCACCACAGAGACTGGCAGACCTGCCCCACACAGTGACAAACAGATACACACAGCAATTGTTAGGACACAACATTGAGCTCATCTGGTAATATAAACTAAACATAAAGAAATGTCCAATTGGCTTTGTAAACTGTTAAAATATGAGTGACAGAGGACTCCCAAATTCCACTGTTTAAATAAAAACATCAATTTATTTTTTTAAGTCTAAAACTGAACATTTTACATCAACTATTCACAACTCTGAGACCCCCTTTCTTTAACTGCTTATTACCCTACTCCAACTCTACAGTAATGTACTGTTTCAAAAAGACACTTATTAAAATTACATAAACGTAATTTCAAAACCACACAGCAGCTGTTGTTTCATCTGACCTCAAACCAAGATCCTTTTTTCCCATCTTTCCTGGGGAAGACTGGCTCATGTTACAGGATGCTATCGAAGCGTCTCCATTTCAGCATTCTGCAACCTGGGAACACATCCTTCCATGACACTGTCTCTCAGTCTCCCCCTCTCTGTCTATACCCCAAACCCGTCCCTTGTGGTGATATTTAAACTGATTCCCTCACCATCTCTCTCTGGCAGAGATGTTCACACCCACAGCACCCCTTGTCATGGCAACAATGGAGATATGGAGCTGTAAATGGATGGAAGCTGCACATCCTGTCACTTCCAGTAAGGGCTGCAAGTTTCCCCACACTCGGCAGGGATATAACACAGTGTTACTGAGGAATGCACTGGGGTGGGGTACACAGTCCTACATGCTGGGAGGGTAACTGCTCCTGGGTTACAGATCAGTATACTGGGGTGGGGTACACATGTCTTACATGCTGGGAGGGTAACTGCTCCTGGGTTACAGATCAATGTACTGGGGTGGGGTACACAGTCTTACATGTGGGGAGGTTAACTGCTCCTGGTTTACAGATCAATGTACTGGGGTGGGGTACACAGTCCTACATGACTGTGAGGCTAACTGCTCCTGGTTGACAGATCAATGTACTGGGGTGTGGTACACAGTCCTACATGCAGGGAGGGTAACTGATCCTGGTTTACAGATCAATGCACTGGGTTGGTGTACACAGTCCTACATGCTGGGAGGGTAACTGCTCCTGGGTTACAGATCAATGTACTGGAGTGGGGTACATAGTCCTATATGCTGGGAGGGTAACTGCTCTTGGGTTACAAATCAGTGCACTGGGGTGGGGTACACAGTCTTACATGCTGGGAAGGTAACTGCTCCTGGGTTACAGATCAATGTACAGGGGTGGGGTACACAGTCCTACATGCAGGGAGGGTAACTGCTCCTGGTTTACAGATCAATGCAGTGGGGTGGTGTACACAGTCCTACATGCTGGGAGGGTAACTGCTCCTGGATTACAGATCAATGTACTGGGGTGGGGTACACAGTCCTACATTCAGGGAGGGTAACTGCTCCTGGTTTACAGATCAATGCAGTGGGGTGGTGTACACAGTCCTACATGCTGGGAGGGCAACTGCTCCTGGGTTACAGATCAATGTACTGGAGTGGGGTACACAGTCCTAAATGCTGGGAGGGTAACTGCTCCTGGTTTACAGATTAATGCACTGGGGTGGTGTACACAGTCCTACATGCAGGGAGGGTAACTGCTCCTGGATTACAGATCAATGCACTGGGTTGGTGTTAGAAACGAAAATCGCTTCGTAATAATCGCTCTAGACAAATTCAGGAAAACAAAGGTTTATTTACAAGTCTGCAGAGTTGGGCACCCTTCTGAGAAAACGGCGCGCCGAGGCTTTCAAAGTTTCTCATTATATACAGCACAAGTCCCTCCCCTCCTTGGCTCTAACGAGCCACGAGGTTCACATTCTTAAACTGTCATTATTCTCCAATTTGCACTCTTATCACAAAGTCTGCAACAAATGTCTCTAGAGTTGTTGTTTTTTTACCCTGTAGTCTTATCAGTCAAAGACTTATTCTTCTCTGTCTGTGCTAGTGGTCTTATCAATCTGTAGCAGATGTCTCTGTATCAATCTGTAGCAGATGTCTCTCGAGTAGTTTTTCTATCCTGCAGTCTTATCAGTCAAGGACTCATTCTTCCCTGTCTGTGTTAATGGTTTCATCAATCAAGGACTTGTTTTTACTCTGCTCACAAAATGTCAGCATTTGCACAATTTAAATTATCCTACTTTTGAGTATACAAAATGTTTTAGAAAAGAAGTTACTCTGCTCACAAAATGTCAGCATTTGCACAATTTAAATTATCCTACTTTTGAGTATACAAAATGTTTTAGAAAAGAAGCAAAAGTCTTGTCTTTTATTATAGAGCAGCCTGTTGGTTCAGGCACATCTTAATTGTTTGAACCGAAATTGCCTCTCACAATTCCACCCTTTCTCTTTTTAAGATGTGCCTGACCAAGATAAGCCTCCTCTCCTCAAGGGCCCGGGAAATCCTTGGTCTTTCGCAGCAACAGCACCTTAAGTTCCTGCGTCCCATGTTGTGGAACCGCCACTGCCTGGAGTTGGGAAATATTTTTCTGAATTAAAAACTGAATACAGGGGGTTAGGCAGGGTAATACGAGGAGAAGCATCACGCCCCCCCCCCCCCCCCCACAACCACCAGCAACGCCGTGCGCCACCAACTACCACCCAGGAGACCATCCCACCATCCGATGCCACTAAGAGGACGCCAAGATTGTACTGGCACATGGGCCAATTTCCGAATTTCATCGGAAATTTCCAAAACCGCTTTACCATTATCGTCAATTTCTAGACAGCAGTTAGTCAGGTTAAATTTCCCGCACACGCCCCCCTCCGAGGCCAACAGATAATCCAAGGCAAGTCGGTTTTGATATATAGCAGCCCTCATCTGATCCTGCTGCTTAGCCAGCAACTCCAGGGCCAGGGCAGTCCGGTTAGTAATAACCTCTACGACTGCTTGGAGCCTGATAATTCGATTTAACATATAGATAGGAGTACGGTATCCCCATGATCCGTCCTGTGCCCATGTAGCTGGCCCGTAGTATTCAATAATCCGGGCCGGTGGCCACTCATCCCCCCAATCACCGACTTGGATATCCCTTGGCGACCTACGGAGGGAGTCAAAGAGTTTAATCCCCAAATCATCGCCTTCCTCCCGGGGTAATAGGAAGAACTCAGGTCGTATTAGACCCAGGAAGCATACCCCAGCCCATCCCATGGGCAGTTTGGAGTATGCCTGATTACCGCATATCCAAAATAGGCCATCTGGAGCAGGCCCTCCCTGCCTCACAACGTCATCCCACAGCTCCTTCACCCCAGGGACGCCCTCATAAGGACCAGGACCACTGCAATTCCAGTAATCAGCCCCCAGCTCGTCAGAGGAGGAATCAGTACGTAATGGAACGCAATTTCCATGACCTCGGTTTGCAAAGTACCAAGTAATATCCTCAGGCCACCATACCCACGTGGTCGCATCCAATACATTCTGACAGGGACTAATCCCTACCTCCACGGGCCTCTTCTACTAACATTGCCGTAGCTGCCACTGCCTGTATACAGGTCGGCCATCCACAGGACACAGGGTCTAACATTTTTGACAAAAATGCAACCGGCTGACGATTCCATGCAAGCAGCTGGGCAAGTACACCCTGGGCAATTCCGCCAGCGCTATTGACATATAAGTGGAACGGTTCCTTCAGGGTGGGTAAGGCCAATACCGGAGCTCGGATCAGTTTACTTTTAATAATATTAAGTCGCTGCTCTTCTTCATCTGACCAGTCCACCTGTTGTCCTTCTTGTCCGAGTTTGTCGTACAAAAATTTTACTAAGGTGGTGTAACTTTCAATCCATATCCGGCAATACCCTACTAGCCCCAGGAATTGTCTGATTTCCTTCTTCGTCCTGGGTATTGGCATACCCGTAATCCCTGATATTCGTTCTGGCGTGATGTGGCGATGCCCCTTACTGACTCGATGGCCCAGATATCTTACCTCTTGCTCCACAAACTGGAGTTTCGTCCTGGAGACACGTAGGCCCTGTTTCCCCAGGAAGTTCAGCAGGGCAACGGTTTCTGCTCGTACTTCCTCCTCTCTTAGTCCTGAGAGTAGGAGATCATCGACATATTGGAGCAATTGATTCCCCACGTTACACTGAAATCCTCCTAAGATCTGCTCCAGTATTTGTCCAAACAAGTTGGGTGACTCCGTGAATCCCTGCGGCAAGACCGTCCATCTTAACTGTCGCTTTCGTCCTGTGAAGGGATTCTCCCATTCAAATGCAAAAAGGTTCCGACTTTCTTCGTCAAGGGGCAACTTCAGAAGGCATCCTTCAGATCTATTACGCTGAACCATTCATGTTCGGGGGGAATTTTACTCATTAACGTGTAGGGATTGGGTACCACCGGGTATCTAGCCTGGACTACTTCATTCAACCTCCGCAAGTCTTGCACCAACCTATACCTCCCATCCGGGTTCCTCACAGGAAGTATTGGAGTATTGAAAGGGGACATACATTCCTCCAGCAGTCCATCTGTGATTAATCTTTCAATCACAGGTTGTAACCCTTCCCGTCCTTCCATAGCAATCGGGTACTGTTTCCTTCTTACCGGGCCTTTTCCTGGTAACATGGTGATTTGGAGAGGTTTGATGTTTAGACCCCCTCTGTTCCCCTCTCGGTACCATACGTCCGGGTCTATTTGTTGATCATCTTCTTCGGTGAGGGCGAACAACCTTACCACTATTTCCCCGTTACTTGGTACCGTTCCGATCCCTAGTTTGACCTGCAAGTCTCTTCCTAACAAATTAAACCCCGCCGATGGCAGTGGAAGGAGGTCTCGTTTAGTAGTTCTGTTTTCATACCAAATTTCCACGTCCTCCACTACTGGGAATTGCAATTTCTGTCCTCCAATTCCAGATACCCCCATAACTGTTCCTCCTGTTCGGGCGCCGGGGGGTATTTGGAATATACTTGATCTTTCAGCTCCCGAGTCCACCATAAATGTGATCTCCGACCCTTGGGGCCCTACTTTCAAGTTTACCAGGGGTTCCTGTCGATAGTCCTTTTGCCCCAAGGGTAGGAACCCCCGACCTCCCTAATCTTCCTCCATCAGGGCGTACGACCGCACCTCCCGCTTGTAGCGGGGGCACTCTCGTTTAAAATGTCCCTCTTCATTACAGTAGTAACATCTGAGTATCCTCCTCGTTTCCCTGTCGCGGTCTCGTGTTCCTCCACTCTTCCTTTGTTCCGACAATGGTCCTCTTTTCCTCTGCTCTTGCCACGACTCTCCCCTTTCCTGTTCCTGCCACGGCTCTCCCTTTTCCCTTCTTCCAGCTGTCACTTGTTGCACCGTCTGCATCATTGTCTTTATCGCCTTCTTTTGCTTCTCATCGTCCCTTCTCACAAACACCTTTTGCGCCTCCTGTCGTAGTTCACTTAGAGGTTTACTATCCCAATCATCCATTTTCTCTAACTTCTTTCGTATGTCCGGCCAGGCTTTTGATACAAACTCTACCCATATGAGTTGTTGTCCCACTTCCGTCTCAGGTTCCTCCCCAGCGAACTGCTGCAAGTTCTTCCTAATCCTGTCTAGGAAGTCCGCAGGGGTTTCCTCCGGGTTTTGATGATTCCCAAAAGCCTTGGTAAAATTGTGCCCCTTCGGGGCTGCCTGCCTTATTCCTTTTATCCAATATTCCCGCATGTCTCTCATGTTGCGCCGTCCTTCCTCCGTGTTCTTATCCCACTCGGGGTCGGTGAGGGGAAACTTCTGCTCCCCTCCTTCTCTCCCCTCTCTCTCCCAGACCAAGAGCGCAGCTTGTCGTGTCATCTGTCGCTCCTGGCTAGAGAACAATGTTCCCATGATGGAATACATCTCTTCCCACGTGTAAGTATTCGGACCCAGGAACTGATCCAATTGTTCAGCTAGGCCTATGGGGTCCTCTAGTAGACCCTTCATCTCCCTCCTGAAATTCCGTACTTCAGTACTCGTCAAGGGAACGTTCACATATCCCGTCCCTCCTTCCTCGCCCCCCATGGGCACTTCCCAGAGTGGATTCATTCTTGCAATCGAGACAGGGTTTTGTCTGTGACCCCTTCCAGCTTGAGATCTAGTCTGTACCCCTGAGGCAGCCTGTGATTCCTCCCCGTTTTCTTCCCCTTCCCCTGAATCGTCGTCACCCGAAGGAACATTTTGTGGTGCAGACGGGGTCACGGAGGGCGGCGGTAAGTGATCTAAAGGTTCCCATTCTTTCTGCCTTCTCGAGTCTTCATTAGTTACCTGCATTTTGCAAGATATTGTGACCGGTAGCCAACAAAGGGCATAATCACTTTCTTCCAGAATAACATTAGGTTTCAAATTGACATATAAAATGAGAGCTTGCCAGACCCAGTCTTCGTCAGTACCGAATCTAGGCCACCACACTGAGTCGCCCTGAATAGGTTTCTGGGACCACGTTTGACAGTATTTTACCATCTTCCTTCTAGATTTTCCTTTTCTCCTACCCTGATTCCAATTATTTAACATTCTTCCTAACGGACTATCGTCAGGTACCCCGGGGTATGTGTCATTGTCCCTGTTTAAGCCTACCCTTCCCTTTTTCGCCTTGGATCCCTTATTTCCCATTGCCGAGGACTTCGTATTTCTCGTATTATCCCGTGATAATCTATCACAATTTAGCCAATTCCCGGACCTTCAGTCCCGTGATCACCCAGGTTCTTTTGCAGGAAACCCCGGTCTTTGGATTCCTGTGTCCTACGTCTCTGTGACACAGATCACAGGCACCCCGTAGGTACACGTTCCTCCTCAAACACAGACTCTGCAAAATCCCTCACAGGCGAGCCCCGGCCTCTAGATACCTGAGTCCCACGTCTCTGTAGAAAAATCCACAGGCACCCCGTAGGTCCCCAGGCGTCCGGAAACACGGTCCCCGCAAGTTTTTTTCTTACCTGGGTTCGGTGCACCGAAATTACTCGATCGTTAACCGTCCCCACTGCCTCGGCCACACCCCTCCTTTGTTTTCCTGAGCCTCCTGGATATCACTCGCTCAAGCCGCGCGGGGCGACAAGCAAGGAATCAGGGACTGCCGAACTCAGCAGGGTGCACCTTCTCCGATGTCCTTCCTCAGCTCCCCCCGCGGCCGGAGTGTTGATCGGACGAGCCCCCAAGTTGTTAGAAACGAAAATCGCTTCTCAATAATCGCTCTAGACAAATTCAGGAAAACAAAGTTTTATTTACAAGTCTGCAGAGTTGGGCACCCTTCTGAGAAAAAGGCGCCCCGAGGCTTACAAAGTTTCTCATTATATACAGCACAAGTCCCTTCCCTCCTTGGCTTTAACGAGCCATGAGGTTCACATTCTTAAAAACATCATTATTCTCCAATTTGCACCCTTATCACAAAGTCTGCATCAAATGTCTCCAGATCCTCCCCTTCCTGGCTCTAACGAGCCATGAGGTTCACATTCTTAAACCATCATTATTCTCCAATGTTCCCAGAGTTGTTGTCTTTCTCACCCTGTAGTCTTATCAGTCAAAGACCTATTCTTCTCTGTCTGTGCTAGCGGTCTTATCAATCTGTAGCAGATGTTTCTATATCAATCTGTAGCAGATGTTTCTATATCAATCTGTAGCAGATGTCTCTCGAGTCGTTTCGCTATCCTGCAGTCTTTATCAGTCAAGGACTCATCCTTCCCTGCCTGTGTTTATGGTTTCATCAATCAAGGGCCTGTTTGTTTTTACTCTGCTCACAAATTGTCAGCATCATGCACAATTTAAACTATTCTACTTTTGAGTATACAAAATGTTTTTAAAAAGCAAAAGTCTAATGTTTTTAGAAAAGAAGTCACTCTGCTCACAAATTGTCAGCATCATGCACAATTTAAACTATTCTACTTTTGAGTATACAAAATGTTTTAGAAAAGAAACAAAAGTTTTGTCTTTTATTATAGATCAGTCTGTGGTCTAGGCACATCTTAAAGTTTGAACCGAAATTACCTCTCACACTTCTCCTTCTCTCATTTTTTCTCTCGCTGTTCTGTCTTGCTTTCTGTTTCTTCTCTCTCTCTTTCTCTCCCTTTGTTTATCTTTAAAATACATTTTCCTCAATCGGAATTTACGGTTTGTTTTTCTCACTCTACTGCACTTGTGTGTGTTTCTGACACATCTTAGAATGTGAGAAGTTCCCGGACAATTTCAGCTTTACTTTTGTCCTTGGTTATATCCAAATCTAACTTCCTTGCTAATTCTAAAAATTTGGCCTTTATCTTTCCTTCTAAGATTTCGTGGCAAATTTGAGAAACATCTTCTACCCCCCCTTACCTTTTTTAATAGCCATGTTTCTCACTTTTAATTTAAACAACCACAAGTCATCGGACTTAAACAAGTTGTCTCACTGACATTTTATTTAAAGATCTCAGACACGAAAGTGCAAATGTTTAAATATACTTTGTTTTCCTTTCATCCCTCAAATCTATACAAATCTGCTCAAACCTCAGACCGGATCTGTCTAAACCTGTTCATATCGTGGACGAAAGCCCCCAAGCTGTTACGACACAGGGTTAACCCCTCTCCTAATTTAAACCAGCCACACAGAAAAAGTTCACTTCATGCCATAATCTGTTAAATTTCGAAACGCAAAGATCCATTTACAGAGATCCATTTACAAATTAACAATTTTGTTTTTTAAGTCAACAGAGAATAATAGAACAAACAACTATTTAGAACTCCCTTCGGTTAAGCATATCTTTGATCTCCCCGTCTACAATACTCGTCCGATAAAAAAAATCGATTAAGGTTTACAAAAAAAAACACATTTCAAAACGAGTCAGTTTTGTCGATTCTTCGTTTATACTTTCCTCTGTAGAGCTTTCTCACTTTTAATTTAAACAACCACAAGTCATCGTTGTTCTGCTATGCAAACGTCTTATGGACAGGTACTTTTCAGAAAGACCTTCAACTCGCAGTCTATCTTTCTGGATGTCCTTGACAGTTCGCCCCATAAATGTTCAAATTGTCCAGTTTTATACCTCTAAACATCGGACCATTTAATTGATTTTGAAGTCATCAAGTATTTCAAACTCAATTTGATTTCATTTTGTTGGGGCATTTTTTTAACTGGCCGAATTTGAATTGGATTTCGTTTCGTGGCAACTCAGCTATTGATTTCACAATCACATGTTACATTTAACTTCTTTCAGAACACTTTGTGCCAGCTTCCAAACTCTCGTAAATGTAACATATATCTCTACACCTTCATAACAGTAACTTTTGTCTGCCTTGCATAGCTTTCCATAAATTTGATCAAATTAGTACGTTCACATGACAGTCTTTACTGTTCCAAAAAGCCCCATTTTATCTAATCCTTCCTTTACCTAAATCCTTCTTTCCAGTTATCATTCCAATTACTTACATTGTTACTGGTATTCTTCGACAAAGAATTACATTGTGTGTATGCGTGCGTGTGTATGTGTGTGTCTGTGTGTGTATGCATATGTGTGTATATGTGTGTACGTGTGTGTGCGTTTTGTGAATAATTCTGTGTAATTAGACTGAGATGTAAGAATGTAATGTTATCACATTCCCATATGAAAGAGTAAATGTGCAACGTTTCCAAGCTTTCTTATATCCAAGAAATGTAAAAACCTCCTTTATTCATTAATTGGGAAAGTGAACAAAGTGTCCATGCACAGAACAACAGTAATGTAATGAAACTTTACAGGAATCATTGAACGACCAAATAATTAGTTTTCTCTTGAGAGTTTAAATTCACCTTGTTTTTTGTTTCAATTCTGTGTTGCATACTTTTTTTATCAATATGCAATCAACATCAGTGACAAAACCAGAAGATGCTGGAAATGCTCAGTCGTTCTGTCATTATCTCTTATGAGAAAGCAGATTCAACATAATGTCGAGGAATGGGTCTGGATTGTTTGTGCTTTGCCAATAGTGGTCAGAGATGTGCCGCTTAGGCGCATTAGTCAGGGGTAAATGCAGAGTATAAGAGTAGGGGAATGGGGCGGAATGGGTTACTCTTCAATGGGTCAGCATGGACGTGCTGTTTGAAATGGCCTGTTTTCCCACCGTAGGGATTCTATGATTCTATGAATTCTTCATTAAAAGGGTGGTTGGCGCCAGGATCAAGAATGTCTCCAAGCATGCTCAGGGCATATTGAAGTGGGAGGGTAAACAGTCAGTGGTCGTGGTTCACATTGACACCAATGACATAGGTAAGAAGAGTGAAAGGTTGAATGATCCTGCAAAGAAAGTTAAGGGAGTTAGGAGTGAGTTTAAAAGCAGGATCTCCAGGATTATATTATTGGGATTACTCCCTGGGCATCTGGAAGTGAGGCAAGGAAGAGGAAGATAGTCGCGTTGAATATGTGGCAAACAGCTAGTTTGGGAGGAGGGTTTCTGATTTTTGGATGGTTCCGATTGCGTTCAGTGCAGGTAGGAACTGTACAAAAAGGAAAGTGTGTTCTTTAGCTGGAAGGGAGGTGTGATCGTGCAGATTTAAGCTAATGATAAAGGAGGATAGGAACCAAAGCAGCAGGTCAGAAAATGAGCAGAAAGCAAAGGGTTGTCAAATA
This sequence comes from Chiloscyllium punctatum, assembly GCF_047496795.1. Lineage (NCBI taxonomy): Eukaryota > Metazoa > Chordata > Chondrichthyes > Orectolobiformes > Hemiscylliidae > Chiloscyllium > Chiloscyllium punctatum. The sequence goes on along the minus strand of NC_092788.1, from coordinate 18,149,187 downwards.
AACAAACAGAACCATTTTAATGACCATGCTGAGGAAACTATTCATAACAATTTAAAAAAACGTGAGTTGAAAGTTGGAGTAAAAAATAGGCTCAAATATTATCAGGGATCAATAAATAAGTATGGAGCACCTGTGCACACAATTATTAAAAGAGCAAGCTAAATCGATAAAACTTATGTTAAAACTTTTTTTACCTGAATGTGTGCAGTATTTGGGATAAAAATGAATGAGCTGATAGCGCTAACAGGTATAAATAGGTATGGCATGGTGGGCATGACTGAAATCTGGTTACATGAAGGTCAGGACTGGGGTGTTAAATGTCCAAGGCTACTCAGTATTCAGACAAGAAGGAACAGTAGGTGGAGTGCCTGTATTCGTTCAGGATTATGTCAAGGTTGTATTAAGAAATGATATTAGCACATGGGACAAAACTGATGAATCAGTCTGGTTTGAAATAAAACACATTGAAAGAAACCTATTGGTAGGAGCATTTCCAGCCCACAAACTACTCAACCCCCCCCCCCCCCCCCCCACCCCACGCACGACAAATTACTTTCAAAGTAGGGAATAGCAAGAACCAGGAAATAACGATGGCTTGAGACAAGAGCACAAGAGTAATTATGGGAATGTGAGCATGCAAATTGACTGGATTAATTAATTTGGCAAGGGGAGCCTCAAAGAACGATTCGTTGAATATATGATGGATTATTTCTTTGATTACCATGCAATGGAACCAACCAGAGAACCTGCTTTGCTATTACGTAATGAGGAAGGAGCGATAAAACATATTGTAGTACAGGATCATCTTAGAAAGTGTGATCACAGCATGTTGAAGTTTCACATTCAGACTGTAACAGCGAAGACAGAGTCTAATAGGAGAGATTTAGTGTTAGACAATGATAATTTTACTGGTCTGAGGAAGGGCTTGGCCTGATTGGACATGTCAAAAAGATTAAAGCACAAGACATTTGAAGGACAGTGGCAACTACTTAGGGAGATAGTCCAACTCCCTCAAATAAAGTGTAATCCTGAGTGGAAGAGGAATTGTAAAAAGGTGAAAAGCGATCCATGTCTTAACAAGGAAGCCAACAATAACATGAAGGTTCTTGTCTGGTGGTATTATCGCTGACTGCTAATCGAGATAATGTTCTGGGGACATGGCTTCAAATGCCGCCACGGCAGGTGGTGGAATTTAAGTCCAATATGAACCTGGAATTAAGAGTCTATTGTTGATAGTGAATCCATTACTCATTGGTGGAAAAACCTATATGTTTCATGAATGTCCTTTAGGATCGGAAAACACCCTCCTTACCTGGTCTGATCTACATTTGATTTCAAACCCACACAAATTCGGTTGACACTTAACTCCCCTCTGGGCAATTAGGGACAGACAATGAGTGCTGTCTAACCAGCGACACGTTCATCCTTTAATGAATTAAAGAAAAACACTTTAATTGTCAGCAAACGGCTACCAAAAACATCATCATGAATGAAAATGAGAAGAAAACATAAGAAATGATAAAGAACACTTCTCTGAGTAGTCAAAAAGTTTAAAATGTTGAAAACAAATGTTGGCCTTTGAGAGGATGAAAATTGCGAGGTATTAATGGGAAACTCAGAAATGGCAGCGGCAAAACCAACACTTCCTGTTTTCATAGTGCAAGATAATTTCATCCCAAAATTTAAAACAACTACAAAGGATCATGATGGAAGTACGATGACGAGTAAGAAGATGTTAAATACATTGATGGGATTATAGACAGGTCAGACTCTCGGCCTGCAGTATATCATATTAAAGGATGTAACAGCAGAGATAGTGGATGTGTTAGTTAGGATATTCAAAAAATGCTTGAATCCTGGAACGGTACCGATGTATTGGAAAATTAATAATGTAGTACTCGTTCCCAAAACAGGAGATAGGCAAAATTTCACAAACTGCAGACCAGTGAGTTTAACCTCTGTAGTGGGGAAGTTTCTTCAGTCAACTGTAAAGTATGAAATAACTGAACACTTGGAAAAACAATGATCAATTCACCAGTGTCAGGAGAGTTTCATGATGGGCAGGTTGTGCTTGACAAACCTGCTGGAGTTCTTTGAGAATGTAACCAGCAAGGTGGATAATGGGGATACAGCAACTGCTGCACATCTGAACTTCAGAAGGTACTGCATAAAGGACTGATCTGGCCGGTTAGAACCGAGGGGTTAAGGGTAGGGTATTGAATTGGATAGAGGATTGACTGACTAACAAAGCAGAGCATCGGGATAAATGGTCTTTCCCTGGCGAACTGAAACTAGTGAGGTGCTGCAGGGTTCAGCTCTCAGACCTCAATTGTTTACAATCTGCCCAAATGACCTGGAAGGAGAGACAGAGTGTAGCAACTAAATTCATAGATGGCATTAAATTAGATGGTAAAACAGGCTGTAATGATAAGCTAAAGAGTTCACAGATGACTAATGGTAGGGTTAGAAAATGGGGCGGATTGCTATACCTGGCAGATGGTGTTTATTGTGGTTAACTGCACAGTTGAATTTCCTACCACCACATCTAATTTCTATTTCCTTGTGTTGCACCTTCTATAGTTCTTTGGATTTTATTCACCGTTGGTCGCTGGGGTCACAGGAGTCGAGAGGTTTGTTTGAAGGAGATGCAGGTTGCTCTGTGTGTCCGGAACAAGACATTAATGTTGAGAAAATATCGCAGTCAGGCCTTGTTGATTCCCACAGCAGGCCTGGCAACCAGATGGCCTATCGCTGTTCTACCTCCTGATGTTTAATTGCCTGGAGTAATCCACATCAAAATGTTACAGTCATACAGACAGTCCGTAATTAATAAGCCCATTTCACAATAAAGGGACAAATGACCACTTAGATCAGAAGTAAAGACTTGGCAATTCTTTTGAAATTTAATGACTATTTGCTGCAACTGCAGTCTGGGAACTGGGTGATGGGACAACAAAACAGTTCAGCATTGTTGCAAATTTAGTGGTTAGATATTGAGTAAAAATATTATGCTATCAATTCTGTTAGAAAGTGTCCATAATCTATATCTTATGAAAAATGTGTTAAAGGTATTGTGGGAGAATACAAACATTGAATTGGTTAGAAAAGGAAGATGTGAAGTGGATATAAGTCAAAGAACATAGAACATAGAACAATGCAGTGCAGTACAGGCCCTTCACCCCTCGATGTTGCACCGACCTGTCATACCAATCTGACGCCTATCCAACCCACACTATTCCATCTGAAGCCCATCTAATCTACACTATTCCATCTGAAGCAAATCTAACCTACGCTACGACCATATGCTTGTCCAATGACGACTTAAATGTACTTAAAGTTGGCGAATCTACTACCATTGGAGGCAAAGCATTCCATAACCTTACTACTCTCTGAGTAAAGAAATTACCTCTGACATCTGTCCAATATCTATCACTCCTTAATTTAAAGCTATGCCCCCTCCAGCTCGCCGTCATCATACTTGGAAAAAGGCTCTCCCTGTCCACCTTATCTCACCCTCTGATCATTTTATATGTCTCTATTACGTCAACTCTGAACCTTCTTCTCTCCAATGAAAACAGCCTCAGGTCCCTCCGACTTTCTTCATAAGGCCTACCCTCCATACCAGGCAACATCCTAGTAAATCTCCTCTGCACCCTTTCCAAAGTTTCCACACCCTCCTCATAATGTGGTGACCTGAACTGTACACAGTACTCCAAGTACACAATACCAGCGCTCTGTGTAGCTGTAGCCTAACCTCATGGTTCCAGATTTCGATCCCTCTATTAATAAAAGCTAAAACACTCTATGCCTTCTTAACAACCCTGTCAAACTGGGTGGCAACTTTCAAGGATCTGTGTAGCTGGACACTGAGATCTCTCTACTCATCTACACGACCAAGAATCTTAACATTGGTCCATTACTTTGCATTCCATTTACTCGAACCAAGGTGAATCACCTCACATTTGTCCACACTAAATTCCATTTGCCACCTCTCAGCCCAGCTCTGCAGCTTATCTATGTCTCGCTGTAATCTACAACATCCTTCGTCACTATCCACAACTCCACAGACCTTAGTAACATCTGCAAATTGACTAACCCACCCTTCTACGCAATCATCCAGGTCGTTCATAAAAATGACGAACAGCAGTGCATTCAACACTGACCCTCGCGGTACACCACTGGTAACTGGACTCCAGGATGAACATTTCCCATCAACCACCATCCTCTGTCTTTTTTCAGCAAGCCAATTACTGATCCAAACTGCGATATCTCTCACAATCCCATTTCTCCGCATTTTGGACAATACCCTACTGTGGGGAAATTTATTGAACAATTGCTGAAATGCATATACACCACATGAACCGGTTTGCTTTCATTTTTACTGTCTGATCACCTTCGCAAAGAACTCAATAAGGTTTGTGAGGCACGACCTACCCTTCACAAAACCGTGCTGACTATCCCTAATCAAATTATTCTTTTGAGATGATTATACCTCAAAGGTCTTATAACGTTTTCCAAAACTTTACCAACAACTGAAGTAAGGGTCACTTGTCTATAACTATCAGGGTTGTCTCGACTCCCCTTCTTGAACAGGGGAGCCACATTTGCTATTGTCGAGTCTTCTGGCACTATTCCTGTAGACAATGACGATTTAAAGATCAATGCCAAAGGCTCGGAATCTCCTCCCTGGCTTCCCAGAGGATCCTTTTCGCAGCAGAGAGCGGCGGGAGCTGGGCGGAAGTTCAGGCGGAGCGCAAAGCCGGTCGGGAATGTAAGTGATTGCTATTAGAGTGGGTGTATTCTAAACCCCAGGTCCAATAAAGTAGGGTCTCCCTCCCTCCCTCCTCCTCTAACCTAAATTAAGAGTCCACAGACTTGCCACAAAAAGGGGTGTCGAAGGAAGTTTGGATCGAAGAGTGAGGCTTCAGCTCAGGAGACTTTGACAAGGAGGTTGAGTGAAGTGATTACGCCACAGCTGAAGGGAGTGAAGACATGATTGCCAAGCTGGTTCAGTGTGCTACGTGCTTGATGTGGGAGGTCAACGACTCTGGTGTGTCTCGTATATGTGTGCAAAGTGTGCGCACATTCAGCTCCTGACAGAGCATATTGCAGCGCTGATGAAATAACTGGAGGACCTTAGGCTCATCCAAGAGAACAAAATCTTTCTGGACAAGACCTTCAGTGAGGTTATTACACCAATCATGCCAGAAGAGAGCAGACAATGAGGAAGGCAGAGAGGAGACAGGTGCAAGAGACCCCGGGAGAAGTACCTGTCAGGAACAAGTTGAATCTTTTGGAAACAGTAGAGACTGGTGACACTGCCAGTTCGCAAGGTGGCCAGGTCTGTCAATCAAATGTTGGCGCAGAGGCAGAGCGGAATAGTCGGACATCACACAGAGCCGTGGTAATAGGGGACTCCATCGTGAATAGGAACTGACCGGGGTTTTTGTGGTAGCAGACGGGATTTAAGGATGGTGTGTTGCCTTCCTGGTGCCAGGGTGAAAGACATCGCGGACAGAGTGCTGGAAATCCTTAAGGATGAGGGTGAAGAGCCAGAGGTGGTGGTACATGTCGGCACAAATGATGTCGGGAAGAAGAGGAGGAATATACTACAGCGGCACTTCGGAGAACTCGGAAGAAGGATGAAAAACAGGACGTCCAAGGTGATTATCTCCAGTTTGCTTCCAGTTCCTCGGGCTAGTGTGGTCAGAAACCGGGAGATAATGGACTTGAACGTGTGGTTGGGGAACTGGTGCAGGAAGCAAGGATTTAATTTCTTGGATCACTGGGGTATATTTTGTGGTAAGCATAAATTCTACAAGAGAGACGGTTGGCACCTTAATAGGTTAGGGACCAGCATTCTGGCAGGCAGATTTTCTACTGCAACACCGCTACATTTAAACTAAGTAGCGGGGGGGGAGGGAACAAACTGGATGTTTAAAAAGGAAATTGAAGGGAAAGTTAGAACAAGAGAAGTCAAGAAAGACAACTGTATCAATGAGGCAGAAAACTCGGGAAGGGATCATACTGTAAAGTTGAGTGAAATAGGGGTTGATGGGAAGGGTGAGAGCAGTAAAAAATTAAAAATTCTCTACATGAATGCACAAAGCATTAGACACAAGATGGATGAGCTTGAGGCTCTTTTGGAAATTGGCAGATACGATTTTGTGGGGATAACTGAGACGTGGCTTCAAGTGGACAGGGCCTGGGAAATGAATATTCAAGGCTACGCGTGCAATTGTAAGGACAGACTGAGGGCAGAGGGGGTGGGGTGGCCTTGTTGGTAAGGGAAGATATTCAGTCCCTTGCGCGGGGGGACCTAGAGTCAGGGGACGTAGAGTCAGTGTGGATAGAGCTGAGAAATACTAACGGTAAAAAGACCCCTTTGGGAGTCATCTCCAGGCCCTCAAACAGTAGTCTTTATGTCGGATGTAAGTTGAATCAGGAGCTGTAATTGGCCTATCGTAAAGATGTTACTACAGTTGTTATGGGGGATTTTAACGTGCAGGTAGACTGGGAGAAATAGGATGGTATTGGACCTCAAGAAAGAGACTTTATGGAGTGCCTCAAAGATGGATTCTTAGAGCAGCTGGTGCTGGAGCCGAACATGGAGAAGGCAATTCTGGATCTGGTATTGTGTAACGAACCAGAATTGGTCAGAGACCTCGAAGTGAAGGAGCCATTGGGAAGTAGTGACCATAATACAATAAGCTTCAATCTGCAATTTGAGAGGGAGATGGTACAGTCGGAAGTGACAGTACTTATGTTGAATAAAGGGAACTATGGAGCTATGAGGGAGGAGCTGGCCAAAGTTCAATGGTGCAATACCTTAGCAGGGATGACCGTGTAGGAACAATGGCGGATATTTCTGTGTATAATGCAGAAGTTGCAGGATTAGTTCATTCCTAAAAGGAAGAAAGGTCCAAGGAGGAGGCATGGGTGGCTGTGGCTGACGAGGGAAGTTAAGAAACATATAAATTTAAAAGAGAAAAAGTATAACATAGCAAAGGTAAGTGGGAAAACTGAGGACTGGAAGCCTTTAAAGAGCAACAGCAGATTACTAAGAAGGAAATATGCAGAGGAAAATTGAGGTACGAAGGTAAACTGGCCAATAATATAAAGGAGGATAGTCAAAGCTTTTTTAGGTATGTGCAAGGCAAAAAATTGGTTAGGACTAAAATTGGGCCCTTGGAGACAGAGACAGGGGAATATATTACGGGGAACAAAGAAATGGCAGAGGAATTAAATGGGTACTTCAGATCTGTGTTCACTGGGGAAGACACAAGCAATCTCCCTGAGGTAACAGTGGCCCGAAGGACCTGAACTTAAGGGAATTTATATTTGCCAGGATTTGGTGTTGGAGAGACTGTTAGGTCTGAAGGTTGATACGTCTCCGGGGCCTGATGGTATGCATCCCAATATACTGAAGGAGGTGGCTCGGGAAATCGTGGATGCGTTGGTGATTATTTTCCAGAGTTCGATAGATTCGGGGTCGGTTCCTGAGGATTGGAGAGTCGCTTATGTTATACCACTTTTTAAGAAAAGTGGGAAAGAGAAAGCAGGAAATTATAGACCAGTTAGTCTGACCTCAGTGGTGGGAAAGATGCTGGAGTCTATTATAAAGGATGAGCATACGGCACATCTGGATGGTAGTAACAGAGTCAGCATGGATTTATGAAGGGGATATCATGCTTGACTAATCTTCTTGAATTTTTTGAGGATGTAACTCTGAAGATGGACGAGGGAGGTCCAGTAGATGTGGTGTACCTGGACTTTTAGAAAGCTTTTGATAAAGTCCCACACAGGAGGTTAATGAGTAAAATTCAGGCGCATCGTATTGGGGGCAAAGTACTAGATTGGATTGAAAATTGGTTGGGTGATAGGAAACAAAGGGTAGTGATAAACGGCTCCATTTCAGAATGGCAGATAGTGACCAGTGGGGTACTGCAGGGATCCGTGCTGGGACTGCAGCTTTTGACAATATATGTTAATGACATAGAAGATGGTATCAGGAATAACATTAGCAAATTTGCTGATGATACCAAGCTGGGTGTGCACGGTGAAATTTGATGAGGATGTTAGGAGATGACAGGGTGACCTGGACAAGTTAGGTGAGTGGGCAGATGCAGTTTAATGTGGATAAATGTATGCTTATCCACTTTGGTGGCAAGACAGGAAGTCAGATTACTACCTCAATGGAATCAATTTAGGTAAAGGGGCAGTACAGAGAGATCTGGGTGTTCCTGTACACCAGTCAATGAAAGTAAGCATGCAGGTACAGCAGGTAGTGAAGAAGATTAATAGCATGCTGGCCTTCACAACAAGAGGAATTGAATATAGAACAAAGAGGTGCTTCTGCAGCTGTACAGGATTGGACACTCTGGCAGCAGGAAACATGTTTCCGCTGATGGGTGAGTGCTGAACCAGAGGACACAGCTTAAAAATACGGAGTAGACCATTTAGGACAGAGATGAGGAGAAACTTCTTCACCCAGAGAGTGGTGGCTGTGTGGAATGCTCTGCCCCAGAGGGCAGTGGAGGCCCAGTCTCTGGATTCATTTAAGAAAGAGTTGGATAGAGCTCTCAAAGATAGTGGAGTCAAGGGTTATGGAGATAAGGCAGGAAGAGGATACTGATTAGGAATGATCTGCCATGATCATATTGAATGGTGGTACAGGCTCGAAGGGCAGAATGGCCTACTCCTGCATCTATTGTCTATTGTCTATTGTTTATTGTCTAGGATAAATCCCTTATGGCCCAGGGAACTTATCTATTTTCATACTCTGCAGGATTTCTAATACCTCTTCCTTGTGAACCTCAATCACACCTAGTCTTAATCACACCTCTGTATTTTCCTCGACAACATTGTCGTTTTCTACAGTGAATACTGTCGAAAAATATTCATTTAGTCCTTCCCCTATCTCCTCTGACTCCATACACAAGTTCCCACTACTAACCTTGATGGCCCCTAATCTTACTCTCGTTATTCTTTTATTCCTTAAATACCGATATAAAGCCTTAGGATTTACCCTGATCTTATCCGCCAACAACTTCTCATGTCTCCTCCTGGCTGTTCTGAGCTCTCTCTTTCGGTCTTTCCTGGCTACCTTGTGACCCTCAAGCGCCCTAATGCAGCCTTCACATCTCATCCTAACATAAGCCTCTTCTTTCTCTTGACCAGAGATTCCACTCCCTTCATAAACCACTGCTCCCACGCACTGCAGCTTCCTTCCTGCCTGACAGGTACATACTTATCTCGGACACTCAGGAGCTGTTCCTTGAATAAGCACCACTTTTCTAATAAGTCCATCCCTGGCAGTTTCCTTGCCCGTCCTATGCTTCCTAAATCTTGCCTAATCGCACCGTAATTGCATTTCTCCCAGATGTATCTCTTAGCCGGTGGTATACACCTATCCCTTTCTATCACTAAAGTAAACATAACAGAATTGTGATCGCTATCACCAAAGTGCTCACCTCCGTCCTTTTCTAACACCCGGTCGGGTTCATTACCTAGTATCAAATCTAATGTGGCTTCATCCCTTGTTGGCCTGTCTACATACAGTGATAACATGCCCTCCTGCACACTAGACAAAAACTGACCCATATACATTACTCGTACTATCGTGTTCCCAGTCAATATTTGGAAAGTTGAAGTCCCTCATGACAGCTACCCTCTCTCTCTCACTCCTATTAACAATCATCTTTACTATCCGGTCCTCTACATCTCTGGAATTATTCGGTGGCCTATAGAAGACTCCCAACAGGATGACATCTCCTTTCCTATTTCTAACGTCAGCCCATTCTACTTCAGTTGACGATTCCCAAACATCCTTTCTGCAACTGTAATACTGTTCTTGACTAACAATGCCACACCTCCACTCTTTTACCATCTTCTCTTTTCTTACTGAAATACCTAAATCCTGGAAACTGCAACAACCAATCCTGTCCCTGCTCTAACCATGTCTCCGAAATGGCCACAACATTGAAGTCCCAGGTACCAACCCATGCTGCAAGTTCACCTACCTTATTCCGGATGCTCCTGGCGTTGACGTAGACACACTTCAAACCAACTTCCTGCTTGCTGGTGCCATCTTGCATCCCTGAAACTTGATTTTGGACCTCCCTACTTTCAACCTTTTCTATAGTCGAACTGCAATTTTGGTTCCCATTCGACTGTTGGATTAGTTTCAACCCACCCCAATAGCCTTTGTGAATTCCCCTCCCCCAGGATATTGGTACACCTCAGGTTCAGATGAAGACCATCCTGCTTGTAGATGTCCCACCTACCCTAGAAAGAGCCCCAATTATCCAAGAATCCAAAACCCTCCGTCGTGCATCAGCCCTGTCGCCACGTTTTCAATTCCTCTCTTTCCCTGGTCCCTGCCTTACTAGCACGTGTCACGGGCAACAAACCAGAGACAACAACTCTGTTCACCCTAGCTCTAAGCTTCCATCCTCGCTCCCTGAATTTCTGTCTTAAATCCCCATCTCTCTTCCTACGTATGTCATTGGTGCTGATGTGGACCACAACTTGGCGCAGCTCTCCCTCCCCCTAAAGGATACCAAAAACACTATCAGAGACATCACGAACCCCGGTATCTGGGAGGCAACACACTAACCATGAGTCTCTCTCGTTCCCACAGAACCTCCTATCCGTCCCCCTAACTATGGAGTCTCCAATGAATACTGCTCTGCTCCTCTTCCCCTTCCCTTCTGAGCAGCAGGTACAGACTCTGTGCCAGAGCCCTTTGCCCCACTGCTTTCCCCAGGTAAGCCCCCCCCAACAGTACCCAAAACGGTATACTTATTGTTGAGGTGGATGGCCACAGGGGATCCCTGCACTGCCTGCCGTTTCCCTTTCCATCCCCTGACTGTAACCCATTTGCCTTTTTCTTGTACCTGAGAAGTGACTAACTCCCTGTAACTCCTCTCAATAACTCCATCTACCTCCCGAATGATCCGAAGTTCATGCAGCTCCAGCTCCAGTTCCCTAATGCGGTTTTCGAGGAGCTGGAGATGTAGTCAGCAGGGACACGAGTGGTGACCCTGACCTCCCACATTCTGCAGGAGGAACATTCAACTGCCCTCACCACCATTCCCATGATTCTAAATTCACAAAGAGACTGTTGAAAAATAAGGAATAAAAAATAAACTCGCTACCTTACCAATCTGGCGCACAGAAGTTTTTTTTGGTCAGAGGAGGAGCTGGGTGGGAGACATTACCCCAGTAGTGTTTCGGGTAATGCAACCACACAAATATATGACTTCCCAGAATTCTTTCGCTCTGCCCTCACAGCAAATGGACACCCGACTCCCGACGTAATTCCCTTTTAATTCTTTATATCGTTCTCGGCATGTCAAGGAACGGGCACATATTGGTCTTTAGATCATATAAGGAAAATGTACCTGTGTTAGAGCACAATGACGAGTGAGAAGAAAGTGGGGACTGCAGATGCTGGAGATCAGAGCTGAAAATGTGTTGCTGGAAATGCGCAGCAGGTCAGGCAGCATCCAAGGAGCAGGAGAATCGTCATTTCGGGCATGAGCCCTTCTTCAGGATTCCTGAAGAAACATCGATTCTTCTGCTCCTTGGATGATGCCTGACCTGCTACGCTTTTCCAGCAACACATTTTCAACCACAATGACGAGTGGAATGGAAAAAAACAGTGTATTATTTCAATAAATTTAGTTCAATGAATTATTTCCTTATTATTGAGCCTTCGAGTAAGGGGAAGAGCTACTCTATGTTTTCCTTGTCTAGACTCCTCATGTTGTTAAACACTTCCATCAGGACCACCTCTCAGCCTTCTTTGCTTAAAAGTAAAATCAAGTAGACCCAACCTCTCTTCAGTTTGAGTACACTCTTGTCTTGTTACTTCTGAAAGGTATCAGTGTTAAATTTCATTAGCGATTGATCTGTCCATCTGAACTACCGGTTTATACCATCCTGTACCCTCACACGTTCCTCCTCACTGTGAACGACCAGCTCCTCTTTCTGTCATCCACAAAATTATTTACCATTCCCCCCAAACTCCATCCTTCCCATTCTCATCATCATCATTTAGGAAGTTCACAACTAAGCCCTGATTTTCTTCTATTCTTCAGATGTTGTTCACAGGGAAAGCTTTGAAAATTCAGTTCTCTTGTTGCTCCTATTTTGATGAATTTACAGCGTGATGCAGTTGAGTTCTTTTTTACGAGGGAGCCACAAAATTTATTTTGGACATGGAGCTGAATTCTACTTTTATACTATGTTTCTCTGTATGATTTATTGATTAAGCTTGTACGTAATTAGTATTGGATTAGGTTTAGATGGCTTTCACTGCAACATTTGTGTTCCACGTGGACCAGGATAATGTTCTTTGTATCGTTCCCTGCAATAGACAGAGCAGAAGGAAGATTCCATCTCGACGATAGAGATAGATTCATAATTTTGTTTGAAATAGTTGGAGTGATGAGAATAAAGATTCAACTAAATTCTGTATATAGACTTACAGAAGGAGATCAAATCATATCGTCAAGTCTACCTTGAACTGGAAACAAATTATTAAATTTTATGCCCACTATTCTTCATATTGTAAAACATTTTCAAAAAATATTCTTAGTGCAGCGTGGATCTTCTAGCTGCTCCTGGGAATGCAGGCAGTTATATATTTAATATAGACTTTTTGCAGTTGATATTATAGTTTATTAATTTAACATAATTGTTTCTATTTTGTTTTATTAACATTCAAAAACAAACAAAACAGCAAAAACTCACGATTTTCTTTCAAACGAACATTTTTTAAAAAGAGTTGTTTAAGGGTGGTTTGCAAAAAAAAACGAAATGTCTATTTTTGTTTTAAAAGTTTTCTTTTATTACACTGCAGAAGTTTTTTTGTTTTGTAAAATTAATTAATTAAAATAAGGAGGTGTATCTTCATTCCGGAGAATCGTACACATTTTCTGCTCTGGTGAAGACTATTTTCTTCTCGGACTTTATTGAAGAGGAATATTTTTTATTAATTTAATTAGCTAAACATTTAATTTTGTTTAACTTTTCTATGTTTGATACGTATAGGTATATATTTTTTCAGTTTTAACATTGTCTGTAGGTAATTAAAGGTAATAGAAGGTTTTGTAAAAATGTTCTGCTTTTAGGCATAATATTATTAAGGTCACATATAATGCACAGAGAGGATGGCTGGAAGATTTGGAAAAATATATTATCCAGCTTATCAGTCATATAGAAGTGTGGCTCTCAGGAAAGATAAGAAAGTAGTTCAAAATTCTCTGGTGACTATTCCTCTACCAAAATGCTTTTCAGCTTTTAGAACAGCTGAAGGGGATTGTCTCTCTGAGGAAAATGGAAGAACAGTCAATTGTTGGACACTTGGATTGATTCTTATGTTCAGCAGCGTTTGAGAAGATTTTGTAGAATGATTGCTTCAGTGGACTTTTCTTGAAGGGACATGAACATAAGATTCTGTGGCAGTGAGGAGGGTTTGTAGATTTCCCTGTGCTAAGATTAAGAACGTCTCAAAACATTTCAAGCACGTTGTTAAAGGTGAGATTGAGAGGGCCAACCATTATTGTAGATATTGGCAGGAATTATATTTTTAGGGAAAGATTAAAGCAGTACAGAGTGAACTTAAAAGGTGAGGTAGAGTATTAATAATAAAACCTTTAAAGCAATACTTTCTGGATTCTTCCCAAAGCAAAACCCAACTGGGAAGGAACAAAAGGTTAATGGAGAAAAAACAACGGCTGAAGAGCTACTGTGTTGTTGAGGGATTTCAATTTTTTGGGAAATTGGAATCTATTTTAGAATAGAAATGACCTGTTCAGAAGGATTGGTCTAATCTCAACTGGAAAGGAACCAATATCTTAGCAGCGAGATTTGCTCCTTGTATGTAGGGAGACTTTATGTTGATAGAGTTGACAAGGGGGATATTCCAAGTAGAATTATAAATTGAAGGATGGATGGAGAATTTTATGAATGTGAGGATAGCACGTCAATTAGAAAAGAAAAACGAGAGAGTCAAAAGTATATAGTAATTCTGAAGCAGGAAATTGCATTTATTTCAAGTGAGGGGTCTTACAGGGTAGGCTGATGAACTCGGGGCATGTTTAAGAACATGGGATCGGGACACCATATGTATTACAGAAAATTGGTCAATCAATTTTGGGCAAAAGCCCTTGGTCAGCAATGGGCTGATGAAGGGCTTCTGTTTGAAACGTCGATTTTCCTGCTCCTTGGATGCTACATGACCTGCTGTGCTTTTCCAGCACCCCACTCTCGACTCTTACTTCCAACATCTGCAGTCCTCACTTTCCCCTGAGAGATGTTCAAGACTAGCAATTCAATGTTCCAGCTGTTAAGTGTCAGAGAAAGGATGGAAACAGATATGCGGTGGGCAGGGAGGGGGCAGTCTGCAATTTTTGATTAAGGAATAAATTTATGCTGGAACTGGGAAAGTTTTTTCAGAAAAATTATCCAGTTAAAATACGCAGGTAGTATTAAAAATAAGAAAATAAAGTTCACTTTGAACAGATAGCACTAAATGCTCTTTTGTGACAAACCGTCCAGTGAAAATATATTGGTCGGAATTAAAAATAAGAAAGGAAAGAACACATTGATGGTATTGTACCATATGCTCTCCAACAGTAAGAAATTAATTGAGAAACAAACATGTAGGGAGATCGCAGATATATTTATTCTAAATAAGGTTGTTATAATGGGGTTTTTAATTTTCTTAAAATTGATTGGAACTTCCACAGCGTTAAAGGGTTGGATGGTGAAGAATTTGTCAAATATGTTCACGAAAATTTTCTTCATCACTATCCAGATGATTCTAAAAGAGAAGGAGCAAAAGTAGGCTTCTTTTGTGCATTAGGCAGGGCAACTGACTGAAGTAAATGTGAAGGAAAGTTTTGGGCATTGCAATCATAATTCTATTAGTTTCATAATAGTTATGGAAAAGAATAAGCCTTTAATTCATGTTTTTTTTTAATTGGAGTACCATAAAATTTTAATGGCATGGGACAAGGACTTATCAGATTTGATTGGATCAGACTGTCAGCAGGTAAAACAATGTCTGACAACTGGGAGCCGTTCAACATTGTGACCACGGGAGTTGAGAGGCATTATGTTCCTGTTAAAGTGAAGGGAAGATTAAGGAACAATGGGCAACTACAGTTATTGAGCTTTTATTCAAGAATCAAAGAAAACCTTACTTTCGATATAGACAACTTTATTCAATTTAATCTCTTAGTCAATATAAAGAGTGTGGGGCATTATTTCGAGAGAAATCAGGAAAGCAAAAAGGCGATATGAGATAGAATGGGCAGATAAGGTTAAGGATAATCCAAAAATATTGTGCAACTACATTAAAAGCAAGAAGGTAACCATAGAGAGGATTAGGCCTCTCAAAGATCATGAAGGATATCATGTTTTGAACGCAGGAGATGGGGAATAAAATAATTCCATTCCTGGTGCAACAGACAGTAACAAACACGCACTGTTGCCTGCACCTCACATTCATCCAGCTTGAACTCTATCTGCTATCTGTCGGCCTATTGACCCATTTCATTAAGATCCTTTTGTATTCTGAGAGAACGTTCTTCACTGTCCAATGTGCTACCAGTTTTGGTGTCACCCACAAACTTACAAACCATGCCTTCGATGTTCTCACGCAAATCATTTACATAAATGACAAACAAAGAAAACTCAGATCCAACCTCTGTGGAACACTGCTGGGCACAAGCCTTCAATTCAAAAAACAACTGCTCACCATTACTCTGTTTCCTGCTATTGCACCAATTGAAAATGCTGGAGAGAAAGCCCACAGTTCAGGCAGCATCAGAGCAGAGAAAAATGGAATTAACTTTTTTTGAGTCCAACACAACTTGTTCAAGATAGGTTCATATAAGACTCGATATGTTCACTCTGGTTCTCTGCCCATATCTTGTGTCAGCTGTTGCTTTTCTCCTTCATTTTGCATTTGTATTTCAGACTTCCACTATCTGTAATATTTTGCTTTTTCTTGATTAGTCTGGATGTTGGTTATATTTGGACAATATGCTCCATTCCTGTTCCTATCACTTGTGCCAGTAACACAAATATTACACTGGAGTCTGTTTCTTCTTTAAGTTCTGAAAATAAATGCGTGGATCTCACCAATGTGATTTTGATTTGAAAGGCCTTTTGAGACAGCTACACTTGATGAACAGTAGAAATAGTTTATTAATTATGATATTATCTGTGTGTTTTAAGATGAGACTTGTCTCCTCAGTCTCTGAAAATTTTCAATACGTTTCTATGAATAATTACAGTAAATATGGTTGTCATGCAGCCCATCATCACTGTACCAGCTCAGTATGAGCTGTGTCTTCACTCTTACTCTGCTGCCACTCACTGTAACCCAACACATTTTGTAATCTGTGTCTGTTTTTTATTTGTGTACGTCCCGTCCCGATATAAACAATGTTAACAACCTGTTAACCTGTGATTAACCAGTCTATATATAAAAACTATAATGATGTACATCACATTTGAAATTATCCTATTCCGTTCACATTGTCGTTCAGCATTCTATGTACCAAAGGTCGTCTGTTATCTTGCTCTGCACTGCATTTCATTTCATTTGTCAGAAACAGTGATGGCTGAATACTAGTGACTGGGAGATATTACTGCACTCCCCTCAGATCTCCTCAACCACTGGCCGCAGCCCTTTCTGTCTCATAGCCATTATCATATTCATTCCATCCCTTACTCATTAATTCATGACTTTTAATAAACAAGGTTATTGTACATTGTTATGGGCCAGGACCAACAACTCAAAACATTCTTAAGCACATAGCCCAGTCTTTAATGTTGCCATTTGTTGAAGGTAAGTGTATAGTGAATATTCCCAGAGTGAATTATTTGGTCCGACTGCCGACTTTTAAACAAACAGAATGCATTTGTAAAAATAAGGAATGAAACACAACGAACCGAAAACACCGTAGCTGAATAATTCATCCTATCCAAAACTGACAGGCTACTTCGAATTAAGGATGCTGATCCAAATTACTTGCAACAATCCCAATAAACAAACCCACGGGAACAAAGAGCGAAAATTACACAAAAAAGCTTATAGTTTACGAAGTCAGAGGACTGAAGGAGGGGGAGAGCATCCAATTTCAACAGTGAACCTGACTCAGCTAACCCTCGAACTGAACTGACCTGTGCAGCAGTAGAGCTGGCCACATCCCCTTGATTATACCAGTTTTTAAAAAAGGCTTGACAGCCCTCTTCCCGAGGTATTATCTGTTAGGTTAAAAAACATAAACGATACCAATGAAGCATTCAAAATTGAGACATGTTGGATAATTGGGCCATTTAAAACCTCTCTGAAAAAAATTCAAGGACAACATAACCTTGTAAAGGTACCACCTGTGTGACAACTCCTCCAATATAAAACTGAATCTTCAATATCCAAGATAGCTTCAGTTTTCAAAACTCCCAAAAATAGTAGTTCATACTCTACAATGAGCATGTACATACGTTTGCTGTAAACATGTAAACATGCACAATTACATCCAGATTCAGTGTGTGATACTTCCATCACTGAGTGCCTCCATTTGTCACTCAAGTCTCAACAATGCATTGGAAATCATGTTTTCAAGACCTGCTATGTGCACAATTTTCTAATTGAATGGCTGTAGCAACAGGGTGCAGCTAAACAGTCTCACATTTTTGACCTAACATTTCTCAAAAATACCCCATTGAGTTGTGATCAGTCTAAACGGTTGTCTCTGATACGTTGCTGTTAATATAAACACTGAAATGTTGTCATACCAACACAAAGCTCACTGTCTCTTTCTCAACTGTTGAATATTTCTACTAATGATCATTCAACTTCTTGGAGGAATACCCAATAGGTCTCTTTGTCTTCTCGTCATCTTCCTGCAGGAGTCCAACACCGAAATCTACATCATTCGCATTTAAATCCACCTTGAATGTTTTTGCATAATCAGGTGTGTCTGATCGTGGGCAGTGGTTAACACATATTTTAAATGCCGTCAAATGCCTTCTCACAGTCCTATGTCCAGTGAAACTTCTTGCCTTTCTTAAACAATTCAGTGAGTGGAGCAGTCACACTGCGAAAATGAGGCACAAACATTTGATAAAATCGACTTAATCCCAGGAACCGCTCCTTTTGTCAACAGGATGCAAAATGTCCCAGTTACCATCACTTTTAAATCTCCATGGCACCATTCATCTATGTCCAATAGCATGGCCAAGAAAGGTGACCTTTGCTTTGGCAAATTCACTTTTCGCTCAGTTTACCACCAAGCCTGCCTTCCGAAGTCGATCAAACAAGTCTGTTGGATGCTGCAGTGTTCCTTTCATGAGCCACTAAAAATCACAAGGTCATCAATGTAAACCACAGGTTGGATAATCCGGCAATTTATTGGTTCGTCCATGTAATGTGGCCAGCACATTTTACACACCAAATGTAAGTTGCTTGCCCCACATTTTCAACACAGTTTTCTAACTGTGGAACTGGGTATACATCAACCTTTTTAACTGCATTGACATTACGATCGTCCATACATAATCGCTGGGTACGATTTGACTTTGGCACCATGACTATAGGTGATTTCCAGTCACTGTAACACATGTTGATTATGTCATCTTAGAGCTTGCATTCAATCTCCTTCTGAGCCTGTGCCAACTTTAGTTGGTTAATCGTAACGACATCTCCTATAGCTACATTATGCACAGTTAGGTGAGTACTTCCAAGTTAATTTCTGCGTAATTCCACATGTGATAGTAATAACTCTTTCTGATCATTTCAATTTTTCTCATGAAGGTAAATCAATCAATCATCCCAATTTTAGACAAGTACCTGATTGTCCACTTTAATTTGTGAAATGTCCGATTCAGAATCCTCTGAACTTGGTTCTTAATTCTGTGCCGTAATCATTAACACCTTGTCCTCTGGCTTTCCTTCCCCATCAAAGTACATTTTGAGCATGTTCACATGACATACGCTGTGAGATTTCTTTCTTTCTGGAGTCCCTATCAAGTAGTTATCCTCACTCTATATCCGTTGTATTTGATAAGGTCCACAGACCTTGCTTTTCAAGGTTCACCTATAACTGAAAGTAACAGTAATACCATATCCCCGATCGCAAAAGCGTATTTTTTTGATTTCCTGTCCGCTTCCTGCTTTATTGCGTGCTGCAATACTTTTAAATGCTGTCCAGCCAACTCTACAGCACTATGACACGTTCCCTAAAGTTTGAGAACTAATCCAAATGTGTGGCTTTTGAATTCTGATTTACTATTTTCTCCTTAATCAATATTAATGGTCCTCTCACTTAATGTCCAAAAAATAATTCAAATGGATTGAATTTGCTCTGTTAATTTGTTGCATCCCTGATCACAAAAAGCACAAAAGGAATTCCCTCACTCTAATTATCTGGATAATCCAGATCATAAGCCCTCAACATGGTCTTTCATGTTTAATGTCACCTTTCTAGCGCTCCCTGCAATTTTGGATGGTATGCAGTAGATTTGAATTGCTTTATTCCTAAAACATCATAGTGAATAAATTAAATGTGAAGTTTGAACCTTGACCTCACTGTATCTCTAGTGGTTGTTCGTGTCTATTTCTTTAAAAAAGAGTAATTCCATTGCAATTCTTTTAGATGTGATGCTGCACCTTGTAATGGCCTCTGGAAATCTAGTGGATACATCCATTATTGTTAACAAATACTGGTGTGCACCTTTTTGTTTGAGGTCGGGGACCTAGCCAATCAATTAAGACTCTTATAAAAGGTTCTTCAAATGCAGGAATAGTTAGGAAAGGCGCAGGTTTTATTAACACTTGTGTTTTTTTTCCAATTCCCTGACATGTATGACACGACTGGCAAAATTCAATTACATTCTGTTGCTGTCCAGACCAGTAAAAATGTCTCTGTCTTTCAGCTTGTGTTTTCCTCACTCCTGAATGCCTTCTAAGTGGTAGCTCATGCGCCATTGACATCACCTCTTTTCTGTATCCCATTGGCAATGCGATTTGATGAACTTCTGCCCAATTATCATCTCCTTGAGTATGTGATAGTCTCCATCTCCTCATGTGCACATCATTTTTGGGGCAATAACACTCAGGGATACATTCAAAATTCCTAATGTATATGTTTTTTGGTAAAATTGCTTTACCCTTTTTTCTTTCTGATATAAAACAATTAGTATAAATGAACTAAAATATTTGCATGATGACCTGTTTGCTCAATAGATTTTTTCACAACTACCTGATGGAATAAAGGCTCTGTAACTGTCACTTCCGCTTCCTTATCTTTACATTTTTGATATCTCCTGTTTCAACTGGTCACATTGGGGCTTCGTTGCCCACACTCAGGTAACTTCCAGGATTAGACTTCTGCATTGCTTCAATTGCCTGTGTCTCCACTGGCTTTTCAACCAGAGTAGGCAGCACTCCTACCGGTGATTCAGCTGTATTTTTTCAAGGATAGATTGTATTCCTGGAGCTGAGAGTTTGTCCAATACTCCTACCACAATTTCTCCACACTTTTCTGGACACTCTATCCTCGCTTTCCATCATTATGCGCTTTTTGTCTCAAGGTGAATTCTCATTAGCAGTACCTTTTCTGGAAGTAGTCCTTCTGGAGTATATATCTCCTGATCTTTCAGCATCACGGACCAAGAGGGTCCTGTGTCCCTTAATATTGCATCCTCTTTACATGCTCTCTCTCTGTTAACTTTCCCTTTACAGGTATAATTTCTAATCAGATCTGCCACTTCCTCTTTAACAAACCTCTGATCAGCTTATACACTCTGATGCAGCTTTCTAGCTTCCACTGTGTTTTCTTTTGCCACCCCAGCAAAACTTCCACGCTTATCCTGTTTTCCTGCATCTGTATTTTTTCTTCCTGAAACCTCCAATACAGTGATTTCATGTGACCTAATATATTGCAATGAAAGCACCGGACCAATTTAAGTTCTTTGTTTCCTTCAAGTGTTTACTTTTTAGCCTGTACGAAGTTATCCTTATGACCCTCTTCGAGATCTACCTTTCTCCCCCACGTGAGGATTTCTCTTTGTCCCAGTTTCTATCCCTAATGGACTGAAATTGATTCTAGAAGCCAAACCATGTTTTATGGATCAATTCATAATCATCAGCCACTTCAGCTGCCAGCCTTGCCGTTTTAACTCTCTGCTCTTCCAAATGTGTTTGCAATATGTCAGGCATTGAATCTTTGAACTCCTCCAAAGTAATTGTCTCTCTCAGAGCATTGTAAAGCTCTTTTCCAGTTATCAAAATTACTTTGTTTGATCCTTTCAAACTCAATATATGTTTGATCTGGATCCCTCATTATATTCCTGAAACGTTGTCTGTCGGATTCTGGCACAAGCTCATATGCACTTTCTTTACCTCCTCATGCACCCCAGATCCGTCATCTGATAGTGTTGTATTGCGAATACTTGCCAAACTTAACCTACAAGTTTTGGCTTGAATCAACAAAACCCACATGGTCACTGGCCACTGCAATTGTTTAGCCACTTTTTCAAATGAAATGGAAAAGGTTTCCATATCCTACTCATCAAATTTAGGCAAGGTTGACTACCATGGTTTTGCTCATCCTCACTCTGTTATTCACTACGCTCACCTTCAGCCTGCATCCCCATCCATTTCAGCTGACTTTCCATTCTAAGTGTCCATCTCTGAAGCACAAACCCTCTCTATTTTTCTTTCCATCCTGCTAAGGATATTCATTGTTTCTTTTTCCTCTGCTAAACCTATTTCTTTCTCTTCTGATTTTAGCCGTACCTCAAACTGCTTCATTTCCGCTTTTAACTCAAGCTGGTCATTTGCAATTGAAGTTTGCTCATCTCTACAGAGCCTGATGGAGTTTCCAGCAAATTGGAATGCTGAGATACTGCTGCAATCATCTCATCATCTTCGTAGGTAGCTTCAAAACACGCTTGCCCACTAATTCCGCAGCTTGGACTCATGTGCATTCTGTCAAAAACCCCAAGGTCACATCTTCAACCTCCAAACCATCCTTGGTTCCTGCAAAACCAATTGCTATCTAAAGCTCAGTGTCCCCACCAAATCAACACACGGAATAGGAGACACTAATACTTGCCACTCGCTGCCTAAATCCCGCAACTGGCCCCCATTCTGTTATGGAACAGGCCCAACCCCACAGAATATGTTAAGCAACCAGCCAAGACCGTAACTGTGTTATTTTTTTAAAAGTTAGTGTAGAATAGATCTCCCTTGAGTGAATTAGCTGCTCAGACTGCCGAGTTTTAAACAAGTAGCATTTATTTACCAAATTACCGAATGAAACAAAAGGAACCAAAAAATAGAATACCTGAATAACTAATCCTATACAAACACGACAGGCTGTCCAGACTTTGGAATCCTGTTCCAAATACTTGCAACAATCCCAATAAGCAAACCCCTTAGCACCAAGAGTAAAACTGACATAAAGGCTTTAGGATTATTAGGTCAGAAGGACAGAAGGAGGGGGAGAGCATCCAGTTCCAACAGTGACCCTAACTGAACTAACCCCAGAACCGATCAGACTCGTCCAGTTAGAGAGTTGGCCACGTCCTCTTGATTATACAAGTTTGCTATTAAAGAGGAAAAAGCCTTCTTGCTGAGGCATTCACCTGTTAGATATAAACTAAAGGATCCCAATAAAACTTTCAAAGTTCAGACATATTGGGATTTTGGTTCATTTAGACCGTCTTTAACAAAATTAAAGACAACATAACCTTGTAAAAGGACCGGCTTTGTGACAATATGCCACATATGGCTTTGGACTGAGTTCAATACATGTAAATCTTACTGTTTTGAAGCCAACAAAGTGTATTCAAGTGTTTCTAAGTTTACATAAAACAATGCTGAATCGCATTATGTGTTGAAGGTTCAACATTGTTTTATTAGAGCAATGAGAAAATGTCCAGATAGATCCACACTTCCTGTGTGTGGTCAGGGCAAATATTCCCACGGAGAATCAATTGGCTGTCGTCTGGTCTAGTTGAGGAGAGACCAGCACTTTAATTACATCTAGATTGTGTATTTTGTGCGTGGCTGTGTTGGGGGTATGGCGGTGTTCAGGTGGTTATAGCATTGCAAACGGACAATGCAACAGAATCATCCAGCCTGTGATAAGGAAACATCCATAATCTCCCTCATAACTAACTTCACGAGAACAATTGATGATGGCAGATGTGAACAATAGTCAGCGATATCAACATTCAATCAAGTCCAGTTATTATTTGTACCATACTGAAAGGGGTTAACTGGATTTGTTTGTTCAGTGACTGTGATTGATGTCAGTCTCCATGGATCCTAATGATGTCACTGGATGGTTTCCCTCTTCTATTAGTAAGGGGCTTCTTGCAATGATTTATCCCATTGTATCAGCAGATACATTACCTTCAACACTAACAGGAATCAGCAGTTGCAGAGACAGGGAGAGGAGAGGTCAGAATCTGAGAGTAGACTGGAATGTTCTAACAATGGATCAGAATCTGAGAACAGTAGACTGGAATGTTCCAACAATGGTTCAGAATCTGAGAACAGTAGACTGGAATGTTCCAACAATGGTTCAGAATCTGAGAACAGTAGACTGGAATGTTCCAACAATGGTTCAGAATCTGAGAACAGTCGACTGGAATGCTGCACCAATGGCTCAGAATCTGAGAACCCCTGGATGGAATGCTACAACAATGGACAGGAATTTATCCGCTGGTCTTCTCTATGTTTCCTGGTATTGGAACATATTATCATTTCGGATATATGGTGTGCTTCTGATTATTCAGGCTGGTTACTATCCCATGCTTGCTATTGTTGGTGTTCCTGGTAAGTCTCGTCATGTCTATCTACTTATTAATCCCATAAGCCATGGTGAACTTCAGTGCTATTTCTGTTAACTTGGAAAAGTTGGAAACGACTGTCTTCAGTTTCAAATGCAAGTCCATTCATTCCCACAAATTTCAAAACCGCCCACACCCCCGCCCTCACACACATCTGTGGACAAGACTGTTCAAAATCTGGAAATATCTCTTTGCCCTGAATTGATTTATGTATTCACATTCTCTCCATCACCAAACAGACCCACTACCAGCTCCATGGTATCCCCATTCCCCAGCTTGACATTTGTGCAGTGGCTAAATACACATTATACGTGCCTTAGAAAATTTCAGACTTCATGGTTCCAGCTCTCTTCTAATCACTCTTTCCATTACAATGTTTCCATCATGACATTGTTCTTGTCTCTAAAGTAAATTCATGTCAGGGACACTGTGTCAGAATAGTAATGTCGCTGACCACATCATTCAGTGGTCCAGGTTATACATTAAAGACATTGTTTAAAATCCTATCTGAGATGATGAGAGAACTTAAACTCAAATGATAGGAACTGGAAGTAAAAGCAAATTTCACTAATATAACCCCACTAGCATTTGTTGATAAGCTAATCTATTTCACTGATGTCCTTTTGTAAAGAAATCTCACATTATTACCTGGTCTGGATAAAGACGACGTCCGTTCCACAGCAATGTGCTTTGCTTTATACTGCTTTTAGGAATGGCCTTACGTTAAAGGGCATTTAGTGAGGTCAACAAACGGTGCCCTTAACAGCGATGCAGACATCCTATCTAATGACAACACTAAACGTTGGGGAAAAAAGAACGATGCGAGAGATCAGGAGAATGAGAAAGTGCCAGAGAAACTGAGCCGATTTGGCAGCCTCGTATCGAGAGAAAAATAGAATTGACATTTCAAGTCCAATGACCATCCATCAGAAGTGCACACAACTGGGAAATAGTGTGACTGATGTTGGTGACAGGGATGTCTGTTGTGAAGGGGAGAAGGGGGGATTTGAACAGAAACAGAAAGAGAGAGATAGAAAGAAAGAAGCAAATTGAGGAATTGTTCATGACCAGCTGGAATGGAAATAAAAATCAAGATTAATCTTATTTTTTTCCTGCTGCCATATTAACGAAATAATGTCCCTGTATGGTATACATCAAAGTCACGGTTTGAATTGAGTTATGTCCCATTGTATCCCTTAACTAAGAGTAATGATCTTTTTAAAAAATCATTAATGGGATATTGGGACAGCATGTAATTCCCTTTCCACGTTGTCCTTGAGAAGCTGTTAGTGAGCTGCCTTCCTGACCACTGCAGTCTGTGGGCTGTAAGCATTCAATGCTTAGTTCCCTCTGGTTTAATTTCTTCGAGACTTTATGGTGAGTGATATAACTGAGTGGTTGTGATTGGACGTTTCAAACAGCAGCCGAGAGTTAACAACATTGTTATGGATCTAGAGTCACATGCAAGTCCGATCAGGTGAAGGTAATAGATCTCATTCATTGAAGGGCATCAGTGTGCCAGGTAGGCTTTTCTGACAATCGTTCCATTGTTTCTTAATTCGTGATATTTTATTGAACTCAAATTCCAATATTTGCTGCGGTAGGAATTGAATCTGTGCTCTGGGTCATTATCTGGGCCGCTGCATTAATAATCCGGAGATAATACAGCTAGACCATCACCTCCTCAGCATCTCCAAACATCTCCAATGGCAGAAGTGATGTTGCTGTTGGCGTGGCTGTGCTGAAGTATTGCAATTTGCAAGGCAAAGGAATGACTTGGTAAAACATACCATCCTTCTCATTTTGTATTTATGAGAAGGTGAGATGATGGGAAGTGCTCTTGGTGAAAAGGAGCTGGATGTCCTTGGTCATGAGTCACTGACAGAATTCAGACAGTGAAGCAAGTAATCAGCACAGGATATTGTATAATGTCCTTCATTGAAACATGATTCAAATATAGGAGTGAAGACACCTCCCTGCAGTTGTAGACAGATATTGAGACAGCACGTGGTGCACTGTGAACAGATTTTCTTTCCATTATAAGGAATGATCTCCTTGTCACAGTGAGATAGTGTAAAGGAGTTTGACCAGACTAATCCCTGCAGTGATGGTACCATGAGGAGAGTGTGAAGGAAATGAGTGTTTAATCTGTAATTCTGCAAAAGATTAAAAAGTGATTGCATTAAAACCTGAGCGTCTTGAACCAGGACTCATTATTCCCATAACAAAACAATGATACCGTGAAATATAACGTGTTTTCCTGCAGTATATGTTTTCATATGTGTATAGATACGTTGATAGGAAAGGTTTAGCAGGATATGGGCCAAGTGCAGGGAAATGGAGTTAACATGAATGGACATTTTGGTTGGCATAGTCCAATTTGGGCTAAAATGCCTGTTTTCCTGCTGTTAAACTCTATGACTCTCTGATAGTTTATGATCTCTGTGGAGACCCCATGTTGATTGTGAGAGAGCTGCTGATTCTGAGTGAACTCCCACCATCTCAACGTACAGCTGGTGTGAGACGCTTCACTAAGCATGATGTTGTTCACAAACATGACAGCAGATACACTCTGACAGAGTTGGCCATTCCCAAACGTTTCTGATCTCCATGCAGAAAATGAGCCTGTCTTCTCGGAGATGGCAGATGCCTCCTTATGACTTGGGACAAGCCATCTGGTGTGCTCCTCTCCATCAGCAAACCACACTAATGTAACACATGTGTAAGCATTAGATATGGAGCCAGGAGG
This sequence comes from Chiloscyllium punctatum, assembly GCF_047496795.1. Taxonomy (NCBI): domain Eukaryota; kingdom Metazoa; phylum Chordata; class Chondrichthyes; order Orectolobiformes; family Hemiscylliidae; genus Chiloscyllium; species Chiloscyllium punctatum. The sequence goes on along the minus strand of NC_092788.1, from coordinate 18,122,552 downwards.
AACAACTTGGAGCAGTCAGTCTGTGCAGTCTCTGCTTCATCGGTTTGTCGTGTTGCAGCATCAATGACATCCTCCTATTTCAGTGGAACAGTTTGGAGGGGCTGAATGGTCTCTTCTTTTCATGTGTCAGTTTCTCGAGGGGTTATATGTCCTCCTCCTCATCCCAGGGAAGAGGTTCACTATTGGGTGACGCATGGTAGCTGCTAACCAGCGTGTTGTGCTGACTAGCCTTGTTATCGTCCTGTGTAAGAATAGACAACCAGGAGGCTGGAAGAACACAACAAGCCAGGCAGCATCAGGAGGTGAAGAAGTCGATATTTCCGGTATAACTGCTCTTCAGAATTGGGGGTGGGAGTAGGGGAGGTGCAGATAAAGATAGAAAAATGGTCGGGGCTGGGGAGAGCAGGGGAAGAGGAATTGAAATGGGTGGTGACTGAGAGCTCACGTCAGCCCCTTTGGGCCCGGCTGTGATGGTTGGGAAAATGTGCCCTAAGTTTATGTTTGGTCTCCCCAGTATAGAGAAGACCACATCGGAAGCACCTGATGCAGTACACTAGGTTTGAAGGGAGGCAGGTGAATCTCTGTTTCACCTGGAAGGACTGTTTGTGGCGCTGGATGGAGGTGAGAGTGATTGTGTGCCAGCAGGTGATGCAGCTTTTCCGTTTGCAGGGTCAGTTGTCAGTGGGGATTGGAGGATTTAGTGGGGAGTGTGGCACGTACCAAAGATTAGCGAAGGGAATGGTCCTTGTGGAAGATGTGCCAGGTGTTGGGATCAACCCTAGTTTACTTTATCTGGTGCCCCCAATGTGGTCTTCTCTACATCGGCGATCCCAAATGTAAACTAAGGGGATGTTTTGCTGAGCATCACAGCTGGGCCCGTAAGGGCTGAGCTGACCTCCCAGTCACTGCTTATTTCAATTCCCCCTCCCAAACCCTTTCCAACGTAGCCATCCTTGACTTCCTCCATTGACACAATGAAACAAACCGCAAATTGGATGAACAGCACTTCACCCTTCGCCTGGGCATCCTACAGCCCGGGGGACTCAACATTGAGTTCTCCAATTTCAAATAACCTCCCCTCCAATCCCCCAAAACATTTCCAGCCCGTTCTCCGCCCCTCCATTCCTCTTATCAGCCATTCTTTCATCTCCCAACTGGATTCATTCCTCCCATTGACCAACCCGGTCATAACCTCTACTCTTTTTTCACCTATCCCAACCTCACCATCCTGTCTCCACCTTCCTGACCCTGGGTTGCGCTTCGGCGGGTGCGGTGTGGATTTGTTGGGCCGAAGGGCCTGTTTCCACACTGTAAGTAAACTAATCTAATCTAATCTAATAACTATCAATGCTCTGAGTTCTTCGCCCTTACCTGTCAATCCTCTTCCATTGAAATAAATGCAATTTAATAAAAATAGGCATTCTTGTTCCCTGTTATGTTCCAGCCTGATCCGTCTTTTCACTTCACTGTTTCTGATTATTTATCTCCTTCCAGCCTCGCACTTGCCTCCCTGTTCTTGATGATCTCACCCCCTGCCAAGCTCGTTTAAACCCTCCCTTGGTGCACGAGCAAACCTGCCTGCCAGGATATTGGTCCCCCCTCCAGTGCATGTGCCACCTGGCCCTGTTGAACAGGTCAACTCTGTCACAGAAAAGACCCCAATGATCTAAAAATCTGTGTGCCTTCCCCCCCCCCCACCAATTCTTTAGTTATGCATGTATCTGCCATATCCTTCTATTCTTACTTTCATGAGCTCATGAAACAGGAAGTACTCAGGGGATTACCACTTCGAGGACTTGGTTTTTAACTTTTCCCTAGCTCTCTGTAATCACTCTGGAGGACCTCATTCCTATATCTACGTGTATCATTTGTGATGCCAACGTGCACAATGATTTCTGGCTGCTCACCCTCCCCCTTGACAACGTTTTGCTGCCGCTTGGAGACTTCCTGAGACCTGGCACCTGGGACGTAGCACAACTTGTTGGATTCCCGTTTGAGGCCCCAGAATCTCCAAAGTGTCCCTCCAACAATCGACTCTCCTATCTCTAAGACACTGTTTAAATTTACAGTTTCCCGCTATGCTCCAAAACCAGTGGTAGTACCACCAATTTGACTACTGCTGCTTTCCCTTGAACGGTCATTCCCTCCAACAGTATCAGAAGTGGTATACTTGTTTTAGTGGGGCATGGCCACAGGGGATAGCTGCACTCTCTGCCTACTCCCTTTGCCATTCCAAACCTACTCTTTGCCTGGAACACGATAGGGAGCAAGGACTGACTGTTGGATTAAATTGTGTTTATTTAAATGCAACAGGGCAGACAGGTAAGACTGATGAACTCAGGGCATGGATCTTTATATGGGACTGTGCCATTATAGTCATTACAGAAACATGGTCAGGGTGCGTCTTGGGCATGACCCCCACACTAAAGCAGTTATATGTGAAGTTTGCAGCATCTCCAATAATCCTGAGTGTATCCAACTCCAGCTCCCAAACATGGTCTCCCAGGAGCTGCAGCTGGGTGCACTTTCCACGTGTGTAGTCAACAGGGACGGTGGAAATCTATGAGCTCCCACATCCCACGGGATGAACGTGCAACTGGCCTAACTGCCATCTTGACTGCTGTAATACTAAATTAAAAGGAATTTATTTGAGCTTGCCTGTACTTTGTTTCTGAGCTGCTGCTGTCTGAAGCCTTTCTAACCAATGACTTACTACATACTCTGCTACCAACTGCATTTTCCCCACTCCTCCACCTTTACCTTTGTTTAGTGAAGAAGGGAGACACTACAGTAATGCAATGTTTATGCCTTAGACATTCCTTGACACCAAGCCCATGACGACCTGCTCTCCAGAGCACGTAATTACTTGTACTTGGAAGGTGGCTTACTGAGTCTTCCTCCTGCTGGTGGTGACTGCGCTGAGGCAAATATTCACCTCAACAGCCAATCCGTTGTCACAGTCCCCTGGTCCTTTCTGTCTATTAATACTGCATTTATGAAATCCTTGAATCCGTTGATTGCATTCCAAATTGTGTCTCACTCCAAAGGGAGAGAAGTTATGTTCCAGTGAACACGGGGATGTTGGAAAAATAATTGCATTAGACATTGGAGCAACATTCTTGCTATCTGCCCACTAAGTCTGCTTTTCTGTTCAATTCCATTATATTTATTCTGATAATCCCCCTTCTACTTGACTCAATTTTCCCTATAATAAACCCTTGTTTAATAATCAGTCTGCCTCAGCCGTCAAGATGTTTAATGATCTAACCTCAACAGCCATCAGAATTGTCTGCAATTAATTCACTCTCGCTGTTGGGAGACTTGGTGGTCTTTAATTCTTATTTCTAGCACTCTATGTGAGAGTTGTGCTAACGTTAGATGTTATCGTGTCCCATCACACCTTCGCTGTGGCCAGAGACAAGAGTAAAATATAAAATGTCTGAGCCTGTACTCTTCTCCCTCATCTTCCGCATCAGCCTAAGTTACAGCTCACCCGGATCTGGGGATTTGTCCACCCTTTAACCTGCAGAAACTTTCAATTCTTCCTTAGCTTCTGTATCAAATCGTTCAAGGGGCACACTATCACTCTCCTGAATCCAGGAACTGCTTCTCCCAACTGAAGACCGATATGAAGCCCGTGGTTAACATATCCTGTGGCTCCGTGCACAGGCTGCCCCCTTTGTCTCTATTACTCCCCCTTCTTTGTGCTGTTACCCTCTTCCTCTTAATTAACTGATATAATGTCTTTGGATTCTCGTTAATCTTACCCAATAATGCTTTATCACGATTCCCCTTCTGCTCTTCTACTGAAGTTTTAAGATTAGCCCGACTCTTTCTATATTCATTGAGAGCATCCATTGACTTTGTACTTTTTACCTGATTTCAGCTTCTCTTTCGTTTTTAATTGTGTTCTGATTTTTTTGTTGGCACCCGAGGTTGTCTGGGCTTGTTTACCAAATTTTCATCTTTCGTGTAACACATTCGACGGAAACTCTTATTAATTGCATTTTGATCAATTGATTCCCCATCCCCCCACCACATACTGTTCTGCAACAGTTTCACTCAGAAGCCACTGTACTCTGGACAGATTCCGTCATATGTTTTCATAAAATCGGTCTCCCCAATCCAAAAACCTTTTATTTACCAGATAGTGCATTTTTAAAATCTTTTCCTTCCCAAACATAAAATGTATGATGTCATGGTTACTGGCTGTATACTGCTCTCCCAATCCTGCCTGCAAAATCCTGAGTGGCTTCATTCCCGACAGTGAGGCACATCACTGCCGCACCCATTGTAGTATCTGCTCCATGATGATACAAGGAGTTTCTGGAATAAATTTCAAGGCATCTGTCCCCTCTTAAAATATTACCAGTGCCAGAATTAATGCTTGGAAATGAAATGCCTGTGTATAATGAACCTATTATTGTTTTGACACACCTCAGCCAATTGGTTTTACATCTGCTCCTGTACTTTATTTTATCTGGGGGTCTATAATATGTCCCCAGCAGTGCCTCGGCCATGGTTTTGATCCTGAGCTCTAACCACCATGCTCATTAGAAGATCTTTCCAAGATATCGTCCCTCCTTACTGTAGTAACTGATTCCATAACTAATAATGCAGCACCACCTCCTATTTTACCCCTCTCCTGTCCTGCCTATAGTTCTTATACCACAAAATATGGAGTTGTCAACCCTGACCTCCCTCAAACACATCTCTGTAATGGCAACAATGTTACATTTCCACATGTCACCTTGTTACCTTATAACATCTGTCTGTCCGATAACATTCCCAGCATTAAGGTAAAGCACATCCACCCGGGAATGTAGCACCTGGAATGCTCTGTACCTCGGAGTTTTTCAGTCATTCACTGTTCCTTATCAAGCTGCCCAACTCATGAACCAAAACTGTAACTCTGGGACTGAATTAGCATTTGTTGAAATGCAATTTAGTTTTTAATAGATGTATTAATGTAATGCAATTTTCCAGAACTGAGCAGTCTGCTCCACATACAATGAGTTTCTGCTGATTAATTCCCTGCTCAGTGTGCAGAGGGGACAGCTGTCAGTAATAGGGAAAATGAGGACGGCAGATGCTGGAGATCAGAGCCGAAACGTGTGGCACTGAAAACGAACAGCCAGTCATATACATCTGAGAAGCAAGAGAGTCAATGATTTGGGCATCACCCCGTCATCAGGACCGCATTCATCCCTTCCAATATTTTTCATTCCGTTGTTCAGAGGATATTGGGAACCATACATGCTCAGTGAAGTAGCATCGTACATAGCCCTGAAATGGAAAGCAGTTAATCAGTTGGATGGTCAGGGAGTAGACCATTTCAGGTGAAGTACAGACTAATTGAAGTACAAATATAAAAATAGATAAATCCCCTGGGCCAGAGGGGAAACACCCTAAGTTGCTACGGGAGGTGAGAGAAGAGATTTCTGCATATTTGGCGATGGTCTTTGCGTCTTCACTCTCCATTGGAGAAGTGCCAGATGACTGAGGGTGGCAAATGTTACACTCTTGTTCATGAAAGAGAATTGGTATAATCCTGAGAATTACAGTCCAGTCAGTCTTACATCAGTATTGGGCAAAGTAATGGAGAGGGTTCTGAGAGATAGGCATTATGATTACTTGGAAAATCATAGCTTGATTAGAAATAGTCAGCATGGCTTTGGGACGGGCAAGTCATGCCTCACAAACCTTATGGAATTCTTTGAGGATACGATCAAACACATTGAAGAATGTAGAGAAGTGGATGCAGTGTGCATGGATTTTAACAAGGCGTTTGACCACGTTACCCATGGGAGATTCATTCAGAAGGCATTGAGGCTTGGGATACGGAGAAACCTGTCTGTCTGGATACAGAATTGACTGGCCCATAGAGACACTATGTGGTAGTAACCGGGAAGTATTCAGTCTGCATCTCGGTGAAAAGTAGCGATCTTTACGATTCGGTTGTGGGAACTCTGCTGTTTGTGGGTTTTAAAAATAATTTGGATGAGGAAGTGGAAGGAAGGGCTATTATATTTGTCAATGGAACAAAGGTCGGTAGAATTGTGATAGTGTGGAGGGCTGTTGTAGTTTGCACTGGGACATTGACAGGATGAAGAACTGGGCTGATAAGTGGCAGGTGGATTTCAACTTGCAAAAGTGTGAAGCGATTCATTCTGGAAAATTAAATTTGAATGCACAATACAGGATAAAAGATAGGTAGTACTCGTCAGGTCCCCCAAAATTCACTCTCCTGTCTAGGCACCTTTGCCTGCCACCACAGGAATGCAAGACCTGTGCCCACAACTCCACCACCCCCCGCCTCCCAAGGCCCGAAAGATCCTTCCACATCCATCAAGGTTTCACCTGCAGTTCACAACATGTCACCTACTGTATCCATTGTTCCTAATGCGGTCGTCTATACGTTGGGGAGGTAGGACCTCTATTCGCAGATCACTTCAGAGAACATCTCTGGGACCCCCACACTAAGCAACCCCACTGCCCCGTGGCAGAACGCTTCAATTCCACCTCCCACTCTGCTGAGTACATGCAGGTCCAGGGCTTCATCCATCGCCACTCCCTTACCACCTCATCTTCGACCTCGGGACACTCCAACCTATGGCATCAATGTGGATTTCACCAGTTTCCACATTTCCCCTCCTCCCACCTTATCACAATTCCAAACTTCCAGCTTAGCACCGACCTCATGACCCGTCCCATCTTTTTATTCAAAGTAGTATTGCATTTTTTTTTAGATTCCCGACAGAGTGGAAGCAGGCCCTTTGGATCAACAAGTCCATACCAAACCTCCAAAGAGTAACCCATTTCTCTCTGACTAATGCACCAATAACTGTGGGTAATTTAACATGGCCAATTCACCTGGCCTGGACATCTTTGGACTGTGGGGGAAAACCGGAACACCTGGAGGAAACCCATGCAGACATGTGGGAGAATGTGGAAACTCCACACAGAGAGTCGACTGAGGCTGGAATCGAAACTGGTCCCTGGCACTGTGAGGCAGCAATGCTCAAAACTGAGCCACCGTTCCCACCTGTCCATCTTCCCTCCCACCTATCTGCTTCACCCTCCCCTCCAATGTATCACCATTGCCCACACCTCCATCCAACTATCGCACTCTCAGTTACCTTTCCCAGCCCCAACCCCTCCCATTTATCACTCCACCCTCATGGATCCCATTTTTATTTCTGATGAAGGGCTTTTGGACGAAACATCGATTTTCCCACTCCTTGGATGCTGCCTGAGCTGCTGTGCTTTTCCAGCTCCAGCCTCACGACTCGAACTTCCAGCATGTGCTGTCTTCCCTTTCGCCTTGTTAATGTCTCCATTAGTGCCTGTCAAGGTTGCAGATGTACGGAGTCTGGGAGGTAGGCCAGATGTCATCACCGTAAGTAATTTGTGTGGTGTGCTTCTGACACTCCATGTCCACACATCTGCTCTCTGGGCCAGGGGCTGAGTGAAAATGCATTTGTAAAGCATGGTTGCTTGCGAGTCAATGATGTCTAATTTGGACAGCATTTGTTCTTACAGGGAGACCATTGATAGCCTGGTGGCTAGTTTCCACCTGGCCCAAATGATTTGTTGTGAAATAATGATTGAATGGCTGCCCTGAATCACGTGGTCGTGCTCTGGATACATTTAAGTGCAGGCCAGGATCTCACTAAGTGCCTCAGGCAGCTATGAGGTTCAGTAACACTCTGCCTGAATTCAGATCCTTTCAAATCTATTTTCAACGAAGCTTATGATTGCAAGGTGATGAGTTTATGGTCCGAAAAATAATCAGATATTTGCTATGTTTCATGAATTGCGCAAAAATAAGATGTGAAGTGTGATTATTCAACCAAACAATAATCTCTGAAAACAATGAGCTTGATGTTTTATTTATGGAATAAAAATACAAACTCCTGTCAACATTTAATGACTCATAAATAAAGAATGCACATTTTATTTTATTTCGAACAAAGAATATGCTATCTTACTATAGGCGTGATTACATACTCATTGTCGGTATTCAAATAAATACATTGTCACACCAACATTTGGAAATTGCTTAGCGTCTGACCGATTTCATATTTAGATTGAAAAAATAATTGAACAATCACATAGAAAAAGCGTTCGTATATATTTAAATAACAGTCAGTTTAATTCTCACTTAAATGTACGAGCTTCAGTTATTTAACAACAATTGAGAAATGACAATAATTCTACATGCACTGTGAATATTAACTTAAATAAATGATTTGTGATATTACGTTGTAGCGAACAATAATTTGAAATTTTGGACTTTTTAAAAAGAATGAATGGCATTTAATGCGAAATTTGGTTTGTGATAAAAAATGATGAACATATTTCCGTATGAGAGAAAAGTCAAACATTTGCAAAGTGTTTTGTCCCAAAACAAAGAAATATTTGTTTTACTAATTGGGATACAAGATTTAAAATATTTAAGTGCTGAGTAATAGTTAGACTTCATCATCAAGCTGACATTGCAATACTTGCATTTTAAATGGTTATGCTGCAGCAAATACGATCAGATATTTGCCAACATTTACAACAGGAAATACTCAGATACTGATGTTGACTTGCGTCTGTACATGATAGATTACAGAACTTTAATGGACAGAAGGAGGTTATTGGACGACTGTGTATGTTTCAGGTCCAGAAATGTCTCCCAAACTCCTCCCATTTGCCACCCAGTCTTTGTAGCCCTTTACATTCGTAACTTATATATATATATATATATATATATATATATATATATATGCAGTTCCTTTTTGAATCTTCATTCACAAATCTCCCAGGCACAGCATTTTAAATTCGAACAAATCTCTCAATAAAGACGTTTTTCCTTATGTCACTCCTAGCTGTTGTGCTGACAATCTTGAAACTAGGACTCAGAGATGCTGTAATGCCAACGAACAGGAACAGAGTATTCGTATTTTAAGCTGTCATTTTTCCATAATTTTGAGCACTGCAATAAGTTCACAGCTTTGTCCGTTTTGCTTAATGAAGAGTAACCCTAATTGTTCGCATCCTACCTTTAACCAGTTTGTTCATTCCAGTTGTCATTCCGAATATTTATAAGGTTACTGGGTATACTTCTACAAATTAATGTGTTGTGTGTTTGTCTGTGTGTGTGCGTGCGTGTGTGTGCTCATGTGTGCATTTGTGTGCATAAGTATGTCTGTGTGTGCACGTATGTTGTGTGTGTGTGTGTGAGAGAGAGAGAGAGAACAATCCGCTGGAATGTCTGAATTACTCCCAGTGCCACGTGGAAGAGAGGTAATGATTAGGAAGGTGATATAGTTTAACATGTGGTTAAAGACCGAGTACAGGGGTGAAAGTTTCAAATTTTGGATCATTATGTTCTCTTCCAGGGCAAGTGAGAGCTTTCAAAAATGGACAGGTTGCATCTTAACTGGAGGAGCACTAACATCCTTGTGTGGGAGTTTGTTAGTGGAAATTGGGTGGATTTAAACTAATAAACCAGGAGGCTGGGAACCAAAGCAGCAGGTCAGAAACTGAGCAGAAAGTAGGGGTGAATAGGACAGCAGGCATGGCCAGTCTCATGACCATGATGAAGGATGGAACATGTCAATTCAAAATGTGAGTTGGAGATTGGAATAAATGATAGAGATGAGGCGCATAATTATCAGGAATTAACAAATAAGGTTGGATAGTGTGGGGGATGTGAGGGAGCGAAGTGTGTGAGATCAGAAAACTAGTGTACAAAAAGTATGAGAAGGGAAAGACAAACCAATAAAACGTATTTAAAACTTTGTACCAAAAAGCAAAACTTATTCGGAAAAATATTGATGAGCTGACAATAGGTACAGAGATAAATGTGTATGACCTGGTGCAGATTGCTGAAACATGGTTACAGGGAGATCAGGGCTGGGCAGTGACATGTCCAAGGGCACTCACTATTCCGGAGGGTTAGACAAGAAGGAGCAAGAGGTGGAATTGATGTATTGGTTAATGATGATATCAAGGCGGCATTAGGAAATGATATTGTCAGGATGGAACGGCATGTAATTCAGTCCAGGCGTAAATAAAAAGCAAGAGAAGAAACCTTTTGGGAAAAGAGAAGAAAAGTTCAGCCACTGTTCACCAGAAGCATTTCTGAGTTCGGAAATAATGACAGCTGTTGACAAGGGCACAACATTGGAAGAACATGCACATTGACTCAATTAATCAACTTCGCAAAGGGAGTCTCGAAGAACAATTCGTAGACTGTATGAAGGATTGTTTTTGAGAGCAACATATCATGGATTCAACCAGAGAACGGGTTACTTCAGATTTGATATTATGTGACATGGAAGGATTGATAAATGATCTTGCAGTTAAGGATCATCTTGGACGCAGTGACCGCAACACGCTGTAGTTTCAACTCAGATTGAATGTATAAGGACAAGAGTCACATATGAAGGTTTTAGTGTTGAGCAATGATAATTATACTGGGTTAAGGAAGAAGTTGGCTTGGGTGGACCGGCCAGGAAAAAACAAAACAAAACTATCAAGGGCAGGACAGATTAAAAAAAAGTAAAGACAAAAGGAGATACTAAATAACCTCACAATTAAAGTATATTGGTGAGTGGAAGAGGAATTGCGTAATGGAGAAACATTATTCATGATATGACATGGAAATCAATAATAGCTCTCGGGCAAATCATATTACACAAGTTAGTCACACTCTGGAGAACTGGGCAAGGCAGTGGCTTGGTGGTGTCATCGCTGAACTGTTAAGCGAGACACCCAGCTAATGTTCTGATGCCCTGGATTTGAATTCTGCCATGGTAGATGGTGGATCTTGAATTCAAATGTGGAATTAACAGACTGATGGTGATCGTGAATCGATTGTAAGGGAAAACTCACCTGGTTCACTAATATCCTTTAAGGAAGGAAACTTCCATCCTTATCATAGATTCAGCACTCTCTGGTTGAAGACGCTTCTACTTATCTCCAATATAAAAAGTATTCCCTTAACTATGAGACTAAGCCTTTGGGTCCTTTCCCTGCTAACAATAGAAGCATCTTTCTGACATCTACTCTGGACAGACATTTAGTATTTTGAATGATTCAATTAGATTCCTTCATCCTTCTCAACTTCAGCGAGTTTAATCCCAGAGACCTCATAGGTTAAGCTTTTCATTCCTGAGGCCATTCCTGTGAACTGCCTCTGAACATGCTCGGGGCAGTATACCCTTCCTGAGATATGGGGCCCAAAACATCACACAATAATCCAAATGTGGTCTGATTAGAGCCTTATTGAGTCTCAGAAGTACATCCATGCTTTTATATTTAAGTCCTCTAAAAAAAAGTCATCATTGTATTTGCCTTTGAGACCAATCCTGCAACCTGAAATAATGAACTTATCATTGATAATAACAAATTACCATGGAGTTACAAAAATGAACAATGATTAAAGCATGCTGGGAAATGGATCCCATCCTTGAGAAAACTGTCTGTGCTAATCCACATGCTGTAGAATCCAGACAGGCTGCAGCTACGCACAGACAGTTTGTGAACAAACCCGACAGCTACAGACCACGGAATACAAACCTGGAGTTGAACTTGAATGGGACAATGGAATGCCTCCCTTAGGCCATCAATGTGCCAACCCTTGGTTAGGTCTGATTGATCAGAGTTGTCCAACATGGTCATTCTGTTGACAGACCCTCCATATCCTCCCAAAATGAGGTGAAGACTCTGAAGAACGAGAATCACCGCAAAATCCCACTTAGCGCAGTAAATGGAGAATATTCACCAAAGCAGAAGATACCTCCAGGTGCATCGTAAAAGAAGAATTCAGCGTGTGGAGCACGGCAATATTCTGTTGTGGTGGTATACGATCATACAAAGTTAAGTTAAAGCATTAAGTAGTTTGTAGTGTGTTTCGTTACGTTATCGTACAATTTATTGTTCTAATGTTAATTGTGTTCAATAAACAGATGTTGATGTTAATGAGTCGACTCACCGTTCTTTTGGTGAATACAACATTTTAAAACACACTGTGTCGTGATGTAAAAGTTTCCTAACAATTCTCTTTGCACTTGAGACTGAAGAATTTTCCCGCATATAGAAAATAGTCCAAACCGGTATTCTTCTTACCAAAGTGCATGACCTCACACTTACCCCCATTGTACTCCATCTGCCACTTCTTTACCCACTATCCTAACGTGTCTTTTCCCTTCTGCAGCCTCTCCACTTCCGCAATGCTTCCTGTCTCTCCACCTTTCTATCATCTAAAACTTAACCAGAATGCCCTTAGACCATTCATCCTGATCATTAATTTACAAAGTAAAAAGTCGTTGTCACAACACTGAGCCTTGTGGAATATCACATGTCACCGGCTACCAAACTGACATGATCATTTTTATCCTCACTCGCTGTTTTCTGCCTTTTTAACCTTTGTTGTTTCTCAATCCACCCACACAGATTCTACACCATCTGTTCATATTTCAGTGATGAGAACTGAGTGATGGAGCTGCAAAACACTTTTGCATTGGCGCTAATTAATAGCTTGGAATGGACTAAAAATATGACATTGTCGATTCCACTGAATTATGGCGACAACCTCTGCCTTTGACGAAATATTCTGTTTGCATTATGGAAGAATATAAATATGTGAACCTGCTTGAGAAGACACAGACAATTTCAAATGTTTGTATTCTTCCATAATACAGACGGAATATTTGGTCAAAGACATAGGCTGTCAAAACATTCCAATGGAATTGACAATGTAATATTTTTACTTTAATTGTTTTTATTTCTATATGAAGAAGACACGAGTTAATAAGGAAATATAAGTTGGTCAAATGAAGAACAAATATTGGTGTATGGAGAATAGAATGGAAAATGTGTCTGTGTTCAAATATGTTGGAAGTTTAATGGAAATGTACGAATTGTTTAAATGGAGAGATTGGATTGAGGCACAGAGGAATCAGAGCACGCGGATCACACAAAAAATTTCGTGTACTTCAAGATTTTAGAGAGGCCAGACAAATGTTGAAACGTTTTTGAAACAGAATTCATTCAGAAGTAGGAAGAACTTTTTACAGTTTTACAGGGTACTGGTGAGACGACATCAAAAGAACTATGACCATAATGACATGCAAAGAAGTACAGAGAAGATTCACTCAACTGACTCCTGTGAAGAATTGTATTTCAGGAGGAAATATTGAGCAGACTGGCCCTGGATCTCCTGGAGTTTAGCTGGACAATATGCGACCATGTTTAACCTCAGAATATTCCGAATAGTCTTTTTAAGTTGAATTCTGAAATAATACTCCAGTTTGTATGAGAGATTACAATAAGTGGTTGGAAAGTAAAACTAAAGAATATCTCATGTCACAAGATGTGTGTTGTTTCAGCCCTCTCAAAGTGTTGTGTATTTGTGAAACTCTCTTCCCAGAGAGCGATGAAGGCTAGGACATTGAATATTCCCGAGGCAGAGGCAGGGAGACTGTTGACTAAGAATGACACAGTAACGTTGTATGGGCAAAGAAGGAACACTTACGCCTGATGCTAGCTGCTACTTTTATGTTGTCTTCAGCTATCAAAAAATTAGGAGACCATTCTCATGAACCTGAAGACTTTTTCTTTCAACTTTCCAAATGTGTTTTTTTAAACAAGGGATAAACTCCTTTGAAACTGCTTTAGCAATTAGATAATGTCGTATAGATGTCTTAATAGTGCAGCTTCCTTTCAGTTGTTGTTGTGAGGTGAGTTCCATTAGTAAAGCCACCGATCTGTTGCCTATGTTTAATTTCCACTCATCATGTGTTAGTGAACCCCAGTGGACCTCGTGGTGCTGGAACCCTAACATTATTGTTTCAGAGAGAGTTACAAGTGACAGTGAACAAGTGACAGTGAAGGGACAATGGTTTCTATTGAAACCAGAATGCAATGTGACCTTGGAGACTATATTCTTCAACAATTGATGCTCACAAGCTATGGAAATGCTGAGACTATTTTCTGTTTTCACGAATTAAAGTGCTAGAGTCTTATAGCACACAAACAGGCCATTCAGCGCAACATATCTACACCAACCAGAAAATACCAAACTACATTAATGGAAATTACCTCAAAGCGCATGGCCGACTCTGCTCTGGCATTTTGTGCTCATTCAGCTGCTGATTAAATGCTGCATGAACACGTGGTTATTCGTGATCTGGGCTGTCAGTTGGCCTTTTATTTCAATGTATTCACGAAATGGCGTCTGTAAATACATCACCCTACTTCAAAGGCCGCAACAAGCTCATCAGATCAATACACACGGTTACATTGTTCAATTATTATTAGGAAATTAGATTTTTCAAACATTCATTAGGGATTTTAATGGAGCTAGTCCAACATTAATTGCCGTTGAGCAGTTCCAGTCCAGTTGGTGTTAGACCACCCAAAGTGGCTGTTGGGAGGGAGTGCCAGCTGTGCATCTCGTGCCAGTTTAGCTGAGAGTAAGTATTACTGGTGTGGAGGTCGTGTTAAACAAGCTGCGGTACTGTGATGAACAGCTGGCAGAGGGTGGTGCTTCACAATATATCATGGAATCGTATAATAAAGAAGATGCCTATCAAATCGGGCACCATCAAGTGCTGATACAAGTGCTTTGCCAAGTTTGTACGGTTTCCTTCATCAACCATCCTCACAGGCAATGCAATCCAGAAGCATATCACCCTCTGGGTTCAAAACAGATTACACAAATCATCACTCAATCTCTTGTCTTTCACTTTAAACGTGTATCCCCTTGTATTTAACCGTTTGACATAAGGGCAACAGCTGCTGTCTGTTCCCTCTGTCTATATCTCTCATGCTGTTATACATCTCTGTCAGGTTCACCCCATAACCTTCTCTGCTCCAAAGTAAAGCAAAAGCAAATCTAGCCTATCTCCATGGTTTGAGTACTGTCTTGTTTTGTTACTTCTGTCAAAGTGCAGCATGTCACATATTGCAGTGTTAACTTTATCGGTCATTGATCTGCCATTTGAACAATCCTTTTGTACCCTCCTGTAACCTAATACTTTCGTTCCCACTGTGAGTCATAGGACAGAAGGTTGTTTCTTTACTCAGAGAGCACCAGGGGTGTGGAAAGCTGCCTGCAACAGTAGTAGACTCACCAACTTTAAAACCATTTAAGTGATCATTGGATAGGCATAGTGTAAAGGATGAAAAATGGTGTAGTGTAGTTTAGATGGGCTTCAGATTGGTTTCATAGATCGGCGCAATATCGAGTGCAGAATGGCCTGTACTAAGCTGTAATGTTCTATGTTCTATATGTGCACAACCCTGTCAAACTGTATATCCAGTGACTGAAATACTTATGTAACATACTATTCTTTCCATTTGAAATAGCCTTGTTCACATTCATTGAATGTATGTAGTGTGGAAACAGGTCCTTGGAAGAGTAACCTGACCAGACCCATTCGTCTACCCCTCCCCACCCGCTCCCGATAATGACCCCTCACTATTGTGCCTAACCTACACATCGGTGAACACAATGAGAAGATTAGCTTGGCCAATTCACCTAATCTGCACATCTTTGAACTGTGGGATGAAATACATGCAGACCTGGGGAGAATATGCAAACTCCACAGAGATTCGCCTGAGGTTGGAATCGAACCAGGCCCTAAAACTGAAAGTGTAGTGCTAATCCCTGACTGACAGAGCCACATCAGCTATCAGCATTCTGTCTCATTTCGGTTGCTTTGCTTTGCATTTCATTCTGTCTGTCAGAAAGCGTGATGGTGACTGGGGGAATATGTTGTCTTCCCCTCAAATTTCCACACCCACTGCTCCCTTTCCTTTCTATCTCCTAACTAATGTTATTTTCATTCTGTCGCTGGCTCATTACTCCAGGGGTTTTAATGAACCAGGTCTTTGTACATTCCGTTTTATTTTTCTTTGGACTGAAGTCAAAAAAAGACTGAAGCAAATAAAACAGCAATAAGATGCTTGTCGATTAAAAAAAACCTGAAGCGCATTGTGTGTTGACATTAAAGTGTTGCCTTCAGACCACAGTCAGAGTCATGTCCAGACGAATCCAAGCTTCCTCTGTACGTCAACAGCAACTATGCCCAGGGATAATCTTTTGGTTGGAAGTTGTTCTAGTGGAGGAGAGAACAACAAAATAACAACAACTTGATTGTCTGATGTTTGGGGCTTCAAGCCATTACAACATTGTATATGAACAGCACAGCAAAATAAGCTAACCTGCAAAAAGAAAACATCCATCACTCCCACCCCGCCCTCACCTCGCCACTGACATTGTAAGAGCAATTAGTGTCTGGAGATGTGGCCAATAGCTAGAGATGTCAACTTCCAATCCAGTCCAGTTGTTCATGTGAGCTGCAAGTGCAGTAGTGAAAGGGTTAATTGGAACTGTTTGTTTAGTAACTGTGATTGATATCAGCCTCCATGGATTCAACTGTGTCAATAGAGGCTTTCCCTCTCCTATTAATAAGGGACTTCTTTCGGTGCCTTATCCCTTGGTAGCAGCAGATACGCCACCTCCGACACTAGTGGAGTCAGCAGCTACAGAGACATGGAAAGGCAAGATCAGAATCTGAGAACAACAGACTGGAAAGTTCCAGTAATGGATCATAACCTGAAAACATTAGACTGGAATGTTACAATGTACAGGAGTTTATCCAATGGTCTTTTCTGGTTTTCCTGGTCTCGGTCAACATAAGCATTACAAATATACGGTGTACTGATGATTATTCAGGCAGGTTATTATCCCATCCTCGCTATTGTTGGTGTTCCTGGTAAGTTTTTCCATCTCTATCTATTTATTAATTACATAAACCATGTTCAACTTCATTGTTTTTGTTTTTGTTATCTTTATCTGGTAAAAACAGAAAACACTGTATTCAGTTTCATTATAAATTCCACTCATTCTCCACAAATTTCAGACATCTTCCTCACAAACATCTGAAACAAAACTGTGAGGACCCTTTTTGCGTTGAACTGATGTGTGTCTTGGTATTGTCTCCATCACCAAACCTGCCCGTTACACGCTTCATAATACCCTGAGTCTCCACCATTGTGTCAGTGCTGTTGCTGAATTAACCATTATCTATGCCTTTGTAAAGGTCAGATTTTACAGATGCAGTTCTCCTTTCGCCACTGCTCCAGTTACGAATAGATCGATTACAAACTTGTAATGTCTCTAAAGTAAGTTAATGACAGGGACACTGTGTCAGAGTAGGAATGTCGCTGGATGGGTAATTCAGAGGCACTGGTCAGAATACTAAAGATACTGTTAGCTGATCGCAGGACTTAAATTCAAATGATAAGAATCTAAATAAAAACAAATGCACAAACTGTAACCATAAAACGAGGAGAATTTTGTCTAAAAATCTACCTGTTTCACTGATGTCCTTTGCTAAAGGAATCTAACATCGTTACCGAGTCTGGATTGAGAGTGAGTTCAGACCCACAACAATGTGCTTGGCTCTGTACTGCCTTGTGGAATGATCACAATTAAGGGCAATTAGTGATGGTCATCAAATGCTGCCCTCGGCAGTGATGATGACCTCCCATCAAATACAAAAACTAAACATTAAATCAAACAAAGAAAGCTACTGAAGATCTAAAACAAAGAGACACAAAGTGCTGGGGAAAGGGAACAGGTTGGCAGTTTCTGTTGAGAGAAAAACAGAGTTAACATTTTGAGTCCACTCACCATGCACCAGATCTGAAAGCAGCTGGGAAATAGTTAATTTGTCTTGGTCGAGTGAGGTGAATTTTTGGAGAATAGAGAGATAGAGAAAAATAATCAAACAAAGGAATTGTTGATAATCAGCTGGAATGGAAACAAAATGTGATATTAATCTTGTAGATTTTTTTTATCTTTCCCATATTCCTGAGTATCATGCCTATATATCCAAGTCCCTGCTTAAAACGAGGTACGTCCCTCTGTCTCTCTTCCCTGAGTGTGGTCATCTTCTTTTCTTCAATAATGGGTCGTGGGTGTCACTGGCTGGGCCAGTATATATTTCACTTTCCGGGTTGCCCATGAGAAGGTGTTGGAGATCTGCCTGCTTGAACCAATGCAGTCCAAATACTGTAGGCTGCGAGTGCTTAGATCTGTCTGCTTTCATTTCTTTGAGATCTTGTCGTGATATAACTGAATGGATGGCTTGGCCATTTCAAAGTGCAATTGAGTGTCAATCACATTGCTTTGGGGCTGGCATCACATGTGTAGGCCTGACCACGTGAAGATAACAGATTTCCTTCCACTAAGAACAGAAGTGGGCCAGATGTTTTGTTTTTATTTGACAATTGATAATCTTCATTAGATTGTTAACTCAAATATTCAATTGATTTCAAATTCCACAATCTGATGAGGCGGGATTCAAGTCCAGGTCTGAGTCATTAGCTGGGGCCCCGGATTAATAGTCTGGAGACAATAGCACTAGACCACCGCATTTTCAGTTTCTACACTGGTAATTGTAGTGCTGCTGTTATTGTGACTGAGGTACATAATTTTTTTTTTCAGTTACATTGTCAACTACTTCCATGGAGAAAAGAACCAGTAATATTTCAGCTCACAGGGACTGTGCAGAGCTGCAATGGTTTGTCAGCCAGGAGTAGAAACTGAGGAGAAAAAGTAATTTCTAAACTCTGATTGGGTGTGACATGTGTTCAGCGATTTGACTTGTACCCATCACTAGAAAGTGTGGTGGTTCTCCGGATTGTTTTCTTGGGTTTGTGTTATCAGCTACTGCAATGACTTAGGGAAACCTGAGGGTCTGGTGTCCCCATTCTGGACAAGGTTTGGGCACTGCACTTTGAAGAGAGTCTGGGTCTGCAGACACTGCATAGGAAGGAGCAGGACACCACACTATCCTTTCTGAGATTTCCACAAATATTTCCCAATGTTGTACCTTTCCCAATGTTGTGCAAAGTGTGAAGCCAGTTAATTTCAACAATGGGTTCACCGAGCTGTGAAAACTCCATCAGCACAAACTATAGTCTCACACCAGGGAGAGGACATTACTCAAAATGCCCATCAACTGTTTTGATTCTGGAACTTTCCAGGCAGGTGTGGGCGAAGCATCCACTTTGCCAGAGTGCGATCCTCTACTCACAAGGTGACGGAGGCCATCTCCGTCCGGTGAGGTGAATATGTTGCTTATGTCTCCACAGAGGAAGGAATAGAAAATCTTCTCGAAATGTTAGGGTGACTGGCGAAAATGTGGAAATGCAAGAAGATAAAATTATCGAAGATGAAGTACTGGGAAAAAAACAAAGCTCATTGTATTGAATGTTGGTAAGTTGCTGGACTAAATGAGTTATGAATTGAGAGGGTTACAGAGTTAGGGCTGGAGAGTTGTGTTTGTCAGGTAGCTCTTTCAGGAGCAGGTACAGAATGGACTGATTCTGTACAGTCAATTCCTTAACTCTTTGAGGGAGGACAAAGTTTGTCAAAGCTTTTTATGTTATGGAAAGGATACTGCAGACTTAGAAGTAACTACTGTGACCATAAATATTTAAAACAGAATACCAACTGATAAATAAATCGATCTCAGATGTGAGGGAAAGTATTAGATTTCTTTAGTAATTCACAGTCACTATATCCTTGGAGAATAATGATATGATTTGCGGAGTCAGCCTAGATTTTAGAAAGGGAAATCGTTTTGATAAACTACCTGGAGTTTATGGAGGATGTTGATTGTGACATCGACAAATGAGAACCAATGGGAACTGTGCATTTGGATTTTCAGGAGGCTATTGACAGGAAAGGAAGTACGTTAGAGTCCTTGTGTAAGGGGTGAATATACTACATGGAAATGAGAACTGGATAATGGGGGGAATACAGAGAGTAAGATTCTGCTCTGGACTAAAGGCCATTGCTCATAGGGATCAAATGTATCAGTGCTTGGAGCCTAGTTGCTCACAAGGCAAAGAAATGATTTGAATGTGAACAACATATACAGTCCTTTTCGTTTTGTATTTATTAGAAGACTAGAGATTGGGAACTGCAGTTATCACTTGCACATTTCACACGAGCCAGCAAGTAATCAGGGCAGTATGTTGTCTTTCATTACAAAATGATTCAACTGTGGAAGTAAATTCATTTTCCTGCAGTTGTAGAGTGTTGCTTGATCCATATTTAGGACACTGAGTACAGATTCTCTCTCCTTTATAAGGAATGATTTCATTGCAACTGAGATAGTGCAAAGTAGTTTCACCAGACTTATTCCTGGGATGATGGTACCTCGAGGAATGTGTGAAGACAATGAGTGTTCAATCCGTGGCGCTGAGAGCGAATAAGTCTTTTACATTTAAACTTGAAAATTAGGCACTAACACTCATATTGTCAAGACAAAGACAGTGATCATGTGAAACATTACGTTTTCCCATGATATTTGATTCCCAATAGTTCACATCCCTGGGCGGACCCGCATGTTGGTTGAGAGGCAGCTCCAGGCTCTGAATGAACTCTCACAGCCTCAATATGCAATTGGTGTGTGAACCTGCACTGTTCACAAATCTGTCAGCAGCCAGATCTGTCAGGAATACCGTATTCCTGAAAGATGTAGCCATTTCCATCAGTTTCTAGTCTTCATAAAAACACCAGTCTGTCTTCTCAGAGACAGAAGTTGAGACTTGGCACAAACCATCCACCTTCCTTTCTCACCTTCAGTGAACCAAGTTAAGTAACACGTGCACCACTGGCAATGGATCCAGGAGGAACAACATAGCGCAGTTTATCTGTGTAGTCGCTGCTTCACTGTTTGTCATGTTGGGGCATGAATGACATCTTCCTATTTCTGCATAATTGAGTTGACAGGTGAATGGCCTCTTCCTGCTCACATGGAAGATGCTCAAAGACCAGAACTGGCAACTCCTGCCTCCTGTTTAACACCTCAATGTTCTGTCTACACTCCTTCCCTCCTTGTTTAACAGGCAGGAGGGGCTGAATGGGCTACCCCTGTTCTTGTCCAATAGTTTCAGTGGGTTGAATACATTCTGTCGCAACCAGCTTGAGGTGCTGATTGAACTCCTCTTATTTAAATGTGGGACTAGTTGGACAGCTACATGAATGTTACCTTCACTTTACCAACACAGATTAGATGCTAACCAGGTACTGCTGCACATGGACATGGACTGCTTCAGCAGTGGACAGGTGACAAATTATTCTTAACAATCTTTAGTGAACATCTTCCACTTCTGATGTATGATGTGGGAAAGACGTTGAAACAGCGGAAGAAAGCTACCTTGAGGATGCGCCCTGAGATGTCCTGTGACAGAAATGATTGATCGTCACCAACCACAAATATCTTCCCTTGTCCTCTGATATGCATCTAACCAGTGGGGAGTTTACAATTAATTCCCATTGCATTCAGTTCTGTTCGGGTTCCTTGATATCATCCACAGTTAAATCCTGTATTAATATCAGGGCCAGTCACTCTTACCGCGTGTTTATATCTTTTATTCATGAGAATAGGTCACGGTGTGTTTGTGAGGGGCGTTTCCTTCTCACAGAGGGTAGTGACTGTCAGGACTTCTGTATTCCAGAGAGGTGGGGAGGTAGATCACTAAGATGTTTGGAAGGGAGCACAATGGATATATGAGGCATCAGAATATTGAGGGCTGCAGGGATTGAGCATAAAAGAATAGTTGAGGATTTTGCGGATTATCTATGATCATATTGTCGGGAAAAAAAGACAAGAAGGGCTGAATCACCTATTCGTCTATCTGACGTTCTCTCATTCTGTTATTGGGAAATTATTTTCCTGGAAGTTCTGTTATTGGATGTTGCAATCAGGGAGACCAGAGGATTTTGTGGGGCATCGCTGGGTGAGGTATGGGCGCTGTATTTACAGTGAATCTGGATTGGCAACATGACCAACAATTGAAGACAGTTCTGTAACGAAAGAGGAATGAGATGTTTCACTCCACCACCTACCTTTTCTTTTCCCAAGAATATTTTCCAACGCCATGTCAAAATGTGTGTGACAGTCTTCATTGGCTGAATAGTTTCCGCTGTTTCTGTGCACCAGGTTATTGGGGTAAATGACCTCTGACTGTTCCTGTCCAGCAGATTTGAGAGGTTCAATGGAACATAGGAACATGGGACAGAGGAGAAGGGTTGGTCATTAGACACTTTGAGCCTTCTCCACCAGGCACTAAGATTGTGGCTGATCAGGCTGTAGTTCATTGTCCTTTAGTATCCGATATCGTAGTAGCATGGCGTTGAATAAATGCAACACACAAGCACCACAAATTATTGGGGAAGACCATTCCCACTCAAACAGCCTTTTGTGAATTTCTCCTCATCCCTGTTCAGACTTGACATGGAGATGTCTCAGTTTCATTTTCTACTCCAGCTCCTCCATTTCTCATGACACATGTTAAATGTAACTAGGTTGGTGATATGACCAATGATGTCGTTCTCAGACTAGGTCAGGTTCTTTGTTCGGGACAAGTCAGGGAGATAGCTTAAATTTGGAAAGGTAATTTATCAAAGTAAACTTACTCAACCTATGATGTAAAGATACATGACAAGCAGTGTGGACAAATATGAACTTTAATATTTATCTTTCAATTTAGACTGAGACGCAGTTTGTATACACAGAGAAGTGCACATACACAGACACAAACACTGAGACACTGACAGTGTCACATACACAGGTGCACACAGACACACACATACACATGCATGAAGACAAACAGAAAAACAACTCTGCAGAATATCAGTTTGAAAGAGGTTCTCGTAGCAAAAGGTAAATTCAAGACAAAAGGAAATATTAAATTGTATTCTGCATCTGAGGTCATTCTGTTCACACAAGCTGCAGTCAATCGGATTCCTTCCTGGAACATTTGGATTTCGCTAAATTCCATTTGCTTCTGGCAGTGTGGAGATTACAATGAAACTTCAACAAGAATCCTTCACCAGTGCTAAAGATGAGTTTTCCTCTCTCATGCGTTGCTGTGAGAAGGAAAAAGGAAACTAAGGGAACAATAAGCCGTGACTTCTCCAGCAGGTTGCATTTTCTCCAACTTTTAAATGAAATATGCAATAATGCTACCTGACCAACTAATTGGACCATGTGAAGCCTCGTTGAACATGCTTGGGACTAAATGAATCCGTCCCTGTTCCCTGCTCCATTTAGGAGAAATTTATAAGCTTCATTTGAAGATGCGTTTGTATGTGTCCTCATAATTTTGTACTATAAAGTCATTTCTTTGGAATAACTATGTCCAAATGAATACATTGTTCTCTTAAATTTGAACCCTTAGTTCTAGTTTCCCACACCAGAAGAAATGTCCATCCGCCCAAGCACCTGATGGACTCTCCTCAAGATCTTATATGGTATAGTATGAAAATCTCTCATTCTCAAACCTGAAGTTTTCTGGCCTTGTCGAGGTTTATAAAATCATGAGGGGCATGGAAATGGCAAATAGCCAAGGACATTTTCTGAGGTTTAGGGAGTCCAAAACTAGAGCACATAGTTTGAAGGTGAGGGGGTAAGATTTAAAAGAAATAAAAGTTGTAATCTTTTCTCGGAGTGTATGGAATGAACTGCCAAAGGAAGTGTTGGCGGCTGGGAGAATTACAACATATAAAAAACATTTGACTGGATACTTGAATAGGAAGGATTATGGGCCAAGTGCTGGCAAATGGGACGTGATTAATTGAGGACATCGGGTCGTCATGGACAAGGTGAACCGAAAGGTCTGTTTCTGAGGTGTAAGGCAGAATAAGGCCTTCTTTCCAGGAACAAGTACAACTTCATAAAGCTTCCGAATCAATTGATTATATTTATTTTTCAGTTTAGGGAATCATAACTACACGCAATACATCAGATATGGCCTCAGAAAGCCCCTTTACAGATGCAGTAAAATATACTGATAAACTTTGTATGGAATAGAATAATTGCATACACTTTCCTAACCACTTATCACATCGGCATAATAACTTTGTGTGATGCATGTACCAGGATGCTCGAATCCCTTTGTACCACTGAGTTTTGTGATCGCTCTCCTATTAAGTTGTTTACTGTTGTTTTACCCTATTGTTACAGCATAAACTTCATTCGCGCAGGTTATACTGTTTTTGCTAAAGGTTTACACACTAACCCCACCTGTCTCTACCCCCATTACAGACTCTCTACCTCCACATGACATCTTATTGAATGAATGTCTTGGTGGCTGAGCCAAATGAGGTCGACTCCAATCAATCCCCACATCCAAAGCATTGACAGGTTCGAAATAGTTGTTGATCTTGCATTGACATCGAAGGAACTCAACCACGTTAAAGATTTCCAAACTGAAAACAAGCATCAATCCCTACTGTCTGTTTCCTGATAGGTACCCGGGGTTCCCTGTTCCTGCATAGCAGCTCAGAAAGATTGGATGGTCGCCTCATGTGACTTGTAATGTACTGAAATGGCTGAATGACTTTATCATCTTCCTTTGTAAATCCTTAAAGGGCAAAAAGTTCTCCTCGTGTCTCATTGATGACGGGCGGAATTGGATCTTCCTCTCCCTCTGTAACAAATCGAGAGTTTGAGTGAGAGAACAAGACATGGGTTCGGAACAGCAGGTGGCCATTCAGCCCTTCGCGTCTGCTGCTCCTTTTAGAATGTGCATGGTTGATGTGATTGTAACTAAACTTCGATTTCCTCTCTGTTCCCAATAAACGTGGATTCTTTTGTTCATCAATGATGTAGGACACCCAATTTTGAATGTTTTCTTCACTGCTGCTCGGGCGTGGGAACACTACAGATCACACAACCCTAAAGAGAATGGAACATCCCTGTCTCAGTCAGAAATGGGAATGCCCTTATTCTTAAAATGTGTCGCCCTCAAGCCAATCACCACTCTTTTGACACAGGGACACAACAATTAGAAACAGATATAGGCCATTCAAAACTCAAACTGTCCACATTTCCTTTAACAACCGACAATCAAATACTGTCCACATTTAGCCTCAACTGAGGTTAGATGAACTCCAGATACCATAAGCTCACAAGAGTGTAGGAAATTGGAACATAGAAAGTGCAGCACAGCATAGTACTTCAACGTTCGATGTTGTGCCAATCTTTTATCGTAGTCTAAGACTAAGCTAAACTTCATACCCTTCATTTTATTATTATCCATGTGTCTATCTAAGAGTTGCTTGAATGTCCCTAATGTATCTGATTCTACTTCCACCGCAGGCTGTGCATTTCACGCATCTACCACTATCTGTAGAACAAAAAACTGTCTCTGACATCTCCCCTCAGCCTTCCTCCAATCACTTTAAAATTATACTTCCTGTGTGATAGCCATTTCCACCCCGCTAAAACGTCTCCAGTTGTCCACTCTATGCATGCCTCATCATCTTGCACACCTATGTTATGTAGCTCTCATCCTTCTTCACTTCAATGAGAAAAGCCTAGTTCCCTTAGAAATTCTCCATAAGACATGCCCTCCTGCACAGACAACATCCTGGTAAATCCTGTCTGCACCCTCTGGAAAGGTTCCAATTTCGTACCATAATGGGGCAACCAGTACTCAACACAATACTTCATGTGTGGTTTAACCAGGGCTACAGCATAATCTCGCGGCTCTTAAACTCAATCTCCCTGTTAACGAAAACCAACTCACCATATTCCTATTAACACCCCTATCAACGTGAATGGCAACTTGGAGGTACCTACGGACGTGAACCCTAAGATCCGTCTGTTCCTCTACACGGCCATTAATGCTACCTTTGACTCTGTAATCTGCATTTGGATTCGACCTTCCAAAATGAATCACTACAGAAAATAAGAAATTGGTGCAGAATTAAGCCATTTATCCAATCGGATCTGCTGTGCTGTTTGATTATGGGTGAAATGTTTTTCAGCTGCATTCGTTTTCCTTCGCCAACCGATCAAATGGTTCCCTTGTTAATGAAAATCGTATTGATCTCTATAGTTAGTAAACTACTTTTTCTGAGTGAAGGAGTTTGCATGTGTTAGTGTGTAAGTGTTCATACCTGTATCTATATGTGTTGTGTGTTCAATGTGTCTATGTATGTTTGTGCGTATCTTTGTCTGCATCTCTGTTAAACGTGCTCTTTGTAGCTTTTAGGGTAAATCCCCTGAAATTGATACCAACACCCTCCCTCTTCCTCCATCTCTACTGTCTGTCAACGTTAAGTGTAGAGCCATACAATGCCACCCTCTGCTGGCCTCCCCTGCACAATGTCAGATTTTTTTCTCTCTCAGGGGACATCAAATTCTGTGAATCACTCAGATTGCACAGCTGCTTGGGTTTTCAAATAACCCTTTTTAAGCACAGAGTAGTTTCGTCTGATACCTAATAATATTGTTCCAGAGATATTACCATCATCACTGGGTCAGGTTCAGGACTATTCAAACCTTTCTCACTTACAATTTGTAAGAGCGCATTACAAAAGTTTTCAAGTTAAAGAACGTGCAATAAACGCATTATATCACCTTACAAATGTTTCATTCGACATTGATTGGGTGCAGTTGCAGACGAAATACTCTTTATTGTGTACACTGTGTGAATAATCTTCAAAGACAAATCACTTCCACGTTGTAGTAGGAGCGCAGGCATTACTCTACATAAACATTCTCCACTCTTAGGGTCCTCAGTACAATTACGATCCTCCCTATACCTGCCTATATGTGTGATTGCGTGTGTGTGGGGTGACGGTGCTGTCAGTTTGGATGGTGCTGTGAGCTGTCTCCCTCCCAGACTGAAACTCTGATGTGAGAAAGTGAGGTCTGCAGATGCTGGAGATCAGAGTCCAGAGTGTGGTCCTGCAAAAGCAACCGGGTCAGGCAGCTTCCGAGGAGCAGGAAAATCAATGTTTTGGGCCGAAGGACTTCACCAGGAATGCCGTCGACGTAGTAGAGTATGAAAGCTAGCCGCGTGGGCATTGCTTCACTTTAAACACCACAGAGACTGACATATCTGCTATGCACACGGATACAAACAGAGACACTCAGGTACACACAGAGACGAATAAAGACACGGAAAGACACACAGTAATGAATACAGACACACACACACACACACACACACACACAGAGAAATTGATGCAGTCACACAGATACTAGTACAGACATACAGCGACACATACTGATACACTGATGCACATGCACACACAGATACACTGTAATCAATACATACATACTGTACACACACTGACACACTGATGTTTATACAGACATGGAGAATCTGCCAGTATTTACTTTTTTCGTGTGATGACATTCTCAATATTTCTATCTCACTGCAGGAAATCCTCTGCACCATCTCTATAGCTTCCACACCTTTTCTATGACAAAGCGACCAGAACTAAACACAATTTTCCACGTGTAGTGTTACCTCACAGCGATGAACCCTTCCGCTAATTAAACCAAACAGCCAGAAAAGCTATAGTCGCCTCGTAAGCTGTTAAAGTACGAGTGACAAATCCCAAATTTCACTCTTTAAGGATAAATAATATCAATTTATTCCTTAACTCTAAAAGTGAACATTGAACAACTATTCACAACTCTAAACTCCTCTTTCTCTGAACTGATTGGCGTCTGCCTCTAACTTTATAACAACATCATGTTCCAACAATAAACGCACATATTAAAATTGCATTTACTTAATTTCAAAACCACACAGCATCTGTCATCTCCAGTGTTCTCCTTCTTTCAACTGAAGATCTTCCTGGGTTGACTTCTGAATTTTAGTGCAAGGATGTTTCATACAAAAACAGTATCTTTGACAGAGAGAGTTTTGCATGGCAGTTTCTCGCTAGATGGCAGTTACTCTCAGCCTAACTCACGAACTGCCAGTTTCTATTATGCCCCTCAATATTAGATCATCTCTTTGGTTGGATGTTGGCAAAGCAATAAATTCAAAATCGATGGACTTTATTATCCTGGGGCATAATTTAAACTGATTGGTTAAATTCAAATTGTTGTCAAAACAGCAACCACAACTCAAGGTATCTGTTTCACAGTCAAACATTGCATGTTTTATTTTTTCCAGTATACGCTGGAACTGCTAGCTCGTCATCCAACAAGTGCTTGCAAGCTCTCAGTGGAGAACGACATTCACTCTTTCTTCAAAGGTACTACACATACCTTCAACTTAATAAAAGTAGTTTAATCCGTGCTTTATAGAGCTGTAGCACAACCTCACAACTCTGAAACTCAGTTCCCTAGCTTGTGAAAGCCAACACAATATATACTTTCTTAACAACTACATCAACTTGGGTCCAGATTAGGGTGGAGTTGGAGAAGCACGGCAGGTCAGGCAGCATCCGAAGAGGGAGAAAATTGATGTTTCGGGCAGGAGCTCTTTATCAGATGATGAAGAGCTCCTGCTTCAAATGTCGATTTTTCTGCAGCATCTGCAGTCCTCCCTTTTGCCGATTTGCCATCAAACTGGGTAGCAATTGTGAGGCATATCTGGACATGGAGCCCAAGATCCCTCTGTTCCTCCGCACTGCCAAGCATACTGCCTACAGCCCAATACTCTACATTCTAATTCGAACTTCCAAATTGAATGACTTCACACTTTTCCAGGTTTAACTTGATCTGTTCTGAATCCTCTCAATGTTCCATTGCAACCTACAACATACCTCAAAATTATCCGGAACTCCACCGACCTTTGTGTTTTTTGGAAAACGTCCTAACCCACACTTTCACTTCTTCATCGAAACCATTCATAAAAATCGCAAAGAGCAGAGGTCCGAAAACTGATACTGCACGACACCACTGATCACAGAGCTCCAGACTGAATGCTTCGATCTTCTTCCACCCTCTGTCCTCTATGGGCCAGGAATTGTGTATCCAGATAACCAGATTTCCCTGAATCCCATCCCTCCTTACTTACTGAATGGGCCTACTGTGTGTAAATTTTAAAAAAGTCTTGCTAAAATCCATATACACCACATCCATTGAACTACCTTCATAAACATGTTTTGTCACATCCTCAAATAGTTCAAAAAGATTCGTGAGGCATGACCTGCCCCTCACAAAGTCATACTGACTATCTCAATCAAACGATGTTTTTTATCACGTAATCATAAATCATGTCTCTCAGAATCCTCTACAATTCTTTGACCGCCACTGTTATAAGACTGATTGGTCTATAATTCCCAAGATTATCCCTATTCCATTGCTTAAACAAGGGAATAACATTTGCCAACCTCTTTTCATCTGGCCTGACTCCAGTGGGCAGTGAGGATGCAAAGATCATTGCCAAATGCGGAGCAATCAATTCTTTCGTTGCCTGTAGCATCCTTGCTTATATTCTCTTTGGCCAAGGAGAATTACCTATCCTTGTGTTTCTCAAATTGTTCATCACATCCTCCTGTTCTAGCATATCAGCCTGTTTCACATTCTCCCCATAAACTTCAATGCCCCTCTCAGTAGTGAATACTGAAGCAAAGCATTCATTAAGGACATTCCCTACCTCTTCCAACTCATGAGGCAAATTCACTCCACAATCTGTGATAAGGCCTACCCTCACTCTGTCCGTCCTCATGTTCCTGACATACGTGTAGAACGTCTTCACTTTTACCTTAATCCTACCCACCAAGGACATTTCATGACAGCTTCTTGCTTTCCTGAGTTCATTCTTCAGTTCCTTCCTGGCTAACTTGTAACCCTCTGGAGTCCTGTCTGATCCTTGCCTCCTCAACCTTAAGTAAACTTCCTCCTTCCTTTTCACCAGTTGTTCTGCATCACTTTGCACAATGGAAGTATGAAGCTGTAAATGGATGGGAGCTGCATATCCTGTCACTTCCAGCATGAGTTGCAAGTTTCCCCACGCTGGGAAGTGATCGAACACAAAGTTACTGAACAATGTACTAGCGTGATGGACACAGCTCTACATGCTGGGAGGGTAACTGGTCCAGGTTTACAGATCAATGCACTGGGGTGAGGTACACAACTCTACATGCTGGGAGGGCAACTGCACCAGCTTTACAGAACAATTCACTGTTATACACTGCACAGCACCCCATGGATGGTGTGGTCTGCACTGTCTGTGCACAGTATGGGTTGGCCGTGTTTGTTGAGAATTTTTCCTCCCGTAGGGCATCTAGGACAGCAGACACAATGCTTATGGTTACAAAAAGGCCCTGAACAAAATAGCCAATACGTCCGCGCCTACATGGTTCAAAAAGGGCAGCTACATCCTATAAAAAAGTTCAATTTTCTGATGCAAGATAATTGCAAGGAAGTCCAGGGGGATGTGCTCCATAACTAATCTACACCACTCCGAGAACCCTGGGGGATTTTCCGGCATCCACCTCATCAGAATGTTCTTCCTCACACAAAATGAAAGGATGCTAAACAATCTCTTCCCAAAGACGGGTGATTCGGCGAACCCAAGAGGCGGGAAATCAGATCTATCTTGACCTCGGTTCCCAAGACCCCTTCCAAAACCCTCGCTATTGCGCCCCAAAATCTACGATGTTTGTGACGTGGCCACAAGCAATGAATAAGAGTACCAACATCTGTTTT
Organism: Chiloscyllium punctatum; assembly: GCF_047496795.1. NCBI lineage: Eukaryota > Metazoa > Chordata > Chondrichthyes > Orectolobiformes > Hemiscylliidae > Chiloscyllium > Chiloscyllium punctatum. The sequence goes on along the minus strand of NC_092788.1, from coordinate 18,092,058 downwards.
ACATTTGGGCACATTGGGGATGATTTTGTCTTAAATTTGGCAAGCCCCTCCGATGTCAAATAAACCCTATGGAGTACCTTCAGTTGCATAACTTGCGTCCTATTGCAAATTGAAATCTTCCAGGCATTCTTCCAAATATTTGCCCACTCCTCTGGTGAAGATATCCACCCCCAGTTGCTGAACCCAAAATCCACACAGCTGTTCGATGTCCTTTGAGACACTACCTCCTATTAAATGCCAGAAAGTACTGACTGAGAGAGTGGACTGAAGGACTCTCACCTCGATAGTCGACCTATGGGGACTAACCATTAATGTTGTCAGTTCTGTATAAAAATCCCTAATCTCCTCGATAGCTCATATTTCTGGCTCAGCTGCTCGAAAGGCGTCATGCCCTCCCCGTTAACTAAGTTTCCCAAACAGGAAACTCCTCTGGACTCCCAAAGCCAAAAGCCAGCATCCAACAATCCTACAATGGGAGTAAAAGGATAAGTTTTTTTTGTAGATTGCCTTCACTTTGTTGCATCATTCTCCATGCTTTAACTGTGTTAAGGACAGTGGATTTCTGCAATGGTCCATAACAGTCCTCATCTTGTCCATGAACAACAGATTAATGTGGGGACATTTTGCCTGGGAGTCATCGATGTCCAACCACATTGACCGCGGGTCTTGGCAAGCCCAATCAGCCACCTAGGCTAGTAGGGAACTCAATTGGTATTTCTTAAAGTGTGTAAAATCCACATCCCTCAGACCCGCGGAAGCTGAAATAGGGTGAGGTCCATTAGAGGCCGCACGTGATGCTAAATAAAAGATCAAAGCCGACTGTAACCCTCCATATAGGCTACCTGGGCAGCATCAAAAGGTGCATTTGCATGGGATATGATGAACGAGGAAGTACATTCATTTTAACCAGAGCAATTCTACCCATCTATGGTATCGGAAGATCCTCCCAGCACTGGCGGTCCTGCCCTTTGTTCTCAAGCAACTGCAGGAAGTTAGCTTAATCTAATTGATTGAAGGCGGGGGTGATAAAAATGCCTAAATACAGGAAACCTCCCTCTGACCATCTGGAAGGGAATCGGATTCAACTTCCAAGATCAGGTAATCTAAGAAGATCCGAGACAGGCATGGCCACTGATATAATAAAATTGATTTTATATCCTGAGAAAGATCCAAATAAATTAATCACTTGTATTAAATGGGGCATAGATATCATCGAGCTCGTTAGAAAGAGAAGAGCGTAATCTGTGTAAAGGGTGATCTTATGCAATCCTGATCCTGCCTCCAGGCCAATTATATTGTGGTCACTCCGGACGGCCTCTGCCAACAGTCAATCTCCAGTGTAAATAGTAACAGTGTAACGGGAAACCGTTGAGGGCTGCCTCAGCCATTGGTAAAATTCTCAGACCTTACACCATAAGTGAAATCCACTGCTTTAGGTTCCCTATATAACACTGCCACCTTACTGACAAAGACCCCTCCAACGCCAAACCTTTCCAGGACATAAAAGAGGTACAGCCACTCCACTCAGTCAACTGCTTTCTCTGCATCCACTACCAAGCCTGGAATCGACCCTTGCTGGCACACCTGAACCATGTCAACACTCTCCTAATATTATTAGACGACCTGTAATCCCTAATAAAAATTGTCTGGTATTATTTCACAATGAAGGGCAAGATATTCTCCAGCTTCAACGTCAGCATTTTCACCAAAGTATTATAGTCCACGTTTAATAAGGATATAGGCCTACATGACGTGCAATCCTCTGGAGAATAAGATAAATATTTCTTTCTCTCAGAGAGGATGGGAGGTAATCCTGACTGTGAGAATAATTGTACATATCCAACATTGGCCCAGCCAGCAGGTCTATGAACTCCTTTTAAATCTAACTCTAAAATCCATCTGGGCCCGGTGTTTTACCACTCTGGAGCTGCCTCACCGCCTCCTGTATCTCTTGGATTGTCAGAGGGGCATTCAAACGAGAGCCTGCTCTGAAGTTACACCTGGGAGTTCCAGGGTCCAAACAAAGTGCTCCATCGTCGCCAATCTGTCCTGACAGCCCTCTGACTGGAACATCCCAGAAAATAACTTCCTGAATGCTGCATTAACCCTTCTGGGATCGCAGGTGATAGTAACAGAACACTCACGAATGAATGTGATAGACTGGGGACACTTCTTTCTGGCCAAGTATGCCAGATATCTACCCAGATTATCACCATAATCAAATAACTTCTGTTTCGCAAATGAAATCACTCTCTTTACTGTCTGGATGAAGGCAGCGTTCAGAGCAGCCCGGAGCATTGTGATCTGCTGCAACTTAGTTACAGACGGTCTTCAAAATATGCTGTCTCAGCTGTTCCATTCTACCGCTTCCGAGTCGCCGAGTAAGAAATAATCAATCCCATTGCCAAGGCATGTGCAGTCTCCCAGAGCACGGTCGGATTACTGGCTGTCCAAATTAAGGTACAAAAATATTAATAAATCCCTTTAAAAATATTCAATAATCTAGCTATCGTTCAGGAGGAAAGTATCCATGCACCAGTACTGTGAGCCTGTCCCGTCGCCACCATCCTTAATCTCCATGTAAACTGCCACATGATCAGAAATGGCTATGTTACCAATTCTACAAAACAGCACTGAATTCAAAAAGGCCAATCGGGCAAAAACATGTCAATCCTAGTTTGGCACTTTTGTGGCTTAGGTAAAAAAGGTAAAGTACCAACCCTTAGAGTGAACCATCTCCACACATCCACCAGGCACAATTCCCTGTTTAGATCCACCAGCTGCCTGGATTGCAAGGAAATATCGTCGAGAACCTGAAACATGTTATCCACCTTGGGATCCAGATGTCGGGTTAAAGTCTCCCCCTATAATTGTATGATGCCCCACCCCAAGGGACATCAACCTGGAGAGCGCATCTGTTACAAAGTTGAGGGGTGTACCAGGGGCAAGTTGGAGGACAGGAAACATTTCTGGCTGTAAGAGCTCCACCTTTTTTGAGGTGTTTTCGGTGGTAGAGGTTATTTCCTCGAAGTCCAGGAGCAGCAATTGCTGTTTTATGCTGTTGTATTGTTTTGGAACTTTGGGGAAAAAAAGTCAAAACAACAGCACTTTTAAAAAGGGAGAAGAACAGACAAAGGAAGCACATGGTGAGGACAGTGGAGGGGAGACAGAGAGAGAGAGAGAGAGAGAGAGAGAGAGAGAGGGAGGGAGAGAGAGAGAGAGAGAACCTACACACTTATTCCCTTTGCTATTTTTTAATTCATGTAACGCTGGACATCAGAGTGCATCTGGGAAAATTAACAAACAGTGAATTTCACGACTAATTTTGGAGAAGCCTGTTTGGGTGAAGTTCACAACACAGAATCAGATCGGTTCATCGTTGTTTTAAGTCTGTCCAGTAGAAAGGCTGCAGTAGTGAGTGCAGTGGGTTCTTTCTTGAGTATATGTTTTTAGATATAAGTATCTTGATTAAACTTAAAATATAAGCCATAACTATTAATTTAAACTGGTGCAGTGTTTTGTCGAGGAATAAGGCGGTGTTATTTTCTGGGTCTGTCGATTGTGAAGGACCAAAAATGGCCTTTGCAGTGATATGTACTTCTTGTCAGATGTGGGAGTTTAAAGAGAGTTTAAGGATTACTGCGGATTATATCTGTCATAAATGTTGTTGGATGCGAATCTTACCAGATCGAGTGGATCGGTTGGAGAGACAGATAGAAGCGATAAGAAATTTGCAACAGCAACAGTATGTGATGGATGGCAGTTACAGGAAGGGGGGAAAGTCTCAGATACAGTCACAAAGACATGTTAACTTCAGGAAGGGTAAGAGCGATAGGCACCTAAGGCAGGAGTCGATTGTGGATATACCCATTTCAAACAGGTATGCTGTTTTGGAAAATGTAGGGGGTGATGGATTCTCAGGGGAACGTAGCCCGAACAGCCAAGTTTCTGGTACTGAGACTGGATCTAATGCAACGAGGGGTACGTCGGCTTCCAAGAGATCAATTGAGTTAGGGGATGCTGTAGTCCAAGGTGCAAACAGACGTTTCTCTGGCCAGAAGAGAAAAAGCAGAATGGAGTGTTTAGATTAGATTAGATTAGATTACTTACAGTGTGGAAACAGGCCCTTCGGCCCAACAAGTCCACACCGCCCCGCCGAAGCGTAACCCACCCATACCCCGACATCTACATTTACCCCTTACCTAACACTATGGGCAATTTAGCATGGCCAATTCACCTGGCCTGCACATCTTTGGAGTGTGGGAGGAAACCGGAGCACCCGGAGGAAACCCACGCAGACACGGGGAGAACGTGCAAACTCCACACAGTCAGTCGCCTGAGGCGGGAATTGAACCCGAGTCTCAGGCGCTGTGAGGCAGCAGTGCTAACCACTGTGCCACCGTGCCGCCCACGGTGCCACCGTGTTGTTTCCCTGTTTCAGAATCAAGTATGTCTCAGAGAGGGTGCAGAATGTTCTCATGGGGGAAAGGGACCAGCAAGAGGTCATTGTCCACATTGGAACCAACGATATAGGAAGGGAAAAGGTTGAGATTCTGAAGGGAGATTACAGAGAGTAAGGCATAAATTTAAAGAGGAGGTCCTCAAGGGTAGTAATATCTGGATTTCTCTCAGTGCTACTAACTAGTGAGTGTAGGCATAGGAGGATAGAGCAGATGAATGCATGGCTGAGGAGCTGGTGTATGGGAGAAGGATTCACATTTTTGGATCACTGGAATCTCTTTTGGGTAGGACTAACCTGTACAAGAAGGACGGATTGCACCTAAATTGGAAGGGGACTAAGATACTGGCAGGGAAATTTGCTAGAACTTCTCGTGAGGATTTAAACTAGTAAGGTGAGGGTTGGGGGTTGATCCAGGGAGCTAGTGAGGAAAAAGACCAATCTGAGACTGGTACAGTTGAGAACAGAAGTGAGTCAAACAATCAGGGCATGCAGGGATAATGTAGGACTAATAAATTAAACTGCATTTATTCAAGCAAGGGGCCTAACAGGAAATGCAGATAATCTCAGGGCATGGTTAGGAACATGGGACTGGGATTTCATAGCAATCACAGAAATATGGCTCAGTGATGGATAGTGCTGGCAGCTTAATGTTCCAGGATACAATGCTACAGGAAGGATAGAAAGGGAGGCAAGAGAGGAGAAGGAGTGGCATTTTTGATAAGGGATTGCATTACAGCTGTGCTGAGGGAGGATATTCCCAGAAATACAGCCAGGGAAGTTATTTGGGTCGAACTGAGAAATAAGGAAGAGATGATAGCCTTATTGGGATTGTATTATAGATCCCCCAATAGTCAGAGGGTAATTGAGAAACAAACATTTAAGGAAATCTCTGCTAACTGGAAGAATAATAGGATCGTTATAGTAGGGGATTTTGTAACTTTCCAAACATCGACTGGCACTGCCATAGTGTTAAAGGTTTAAAAGGAAAGGAATTTCTTAAGTGCGTACAAGACAATTTTCAGATTTAATATGTGAATGCACCTACGACAGAAGGTGCAAACTTGACCTGCTCTTGGGAAATAAGGCAGGGCAGATGACTGAGGTGTCAGTGGGGGAGCACTTTGGGGCCAGCGACCATAATTATATTCGTTTTAAAATCGTGAAAGAAAAGAATACACAAGATCTAAAAGTTGAAGCTCTAAATTGGAGAAAGGCCAATTTTGACGGTATTAGGCAAGACCCTTCGAAAGCTGGGGAGCCGGGGGGGGGGGGGGGGGGGGGGCAGATGCTCGCAGGTAAAGAGACAGCTGGAACACGGGAAGACTTCAGAAATGAGATAACAAGAATCCAGCAAAACGATATTCCTGTCAGGGTGAAAGGAATGGCTGGTAGGTATACAGAATGCTGGGTGACGAAAGAAATTGAGGGTTTGGTTAAGAAAAAGAAGGAAGCGTATGTCAGGTATAGATAGGATAGATCAAATGAATCCAAAGAACAGTATAAAGGAAGTATGAGTATACTTAAGAGGGAAATCAAGAGTGCAAAACGGGGACATGAGATAGGTCTGGCAAATAGTACTAAGGATAATGCAAAGGGTGTTTTATTTACAAATATGTTAAGGACAAAAAAGTAACTAGGGAACGAATTGGGCCCCTCAAAGATCAGTCAGGCGGCATTTGCGTGGAGCTGCAGAAAATGGGGGAGATACTAAATGAATATTTTGCATCAGTATTTACTGTGGAAAATGATATGGAAGATATAGACTGTAGGGAAATAGATGGTGACATCTTGCAAAATGTCCAGATTACAGAGGAGGAAGTGCTGGATGTCTTGAAACGGGTAAAGGGAATAAATTCCAAGCACCTGATCAGGTGTACCAGAGAACTCTGTGGGAAGCTAGAGAAGTGATTGCTGGGCCCCTTGCTGAGGTAGTTGTATCATCGATAGTCACCGGTAAGGTGGTGGAAGACTGGAAGTTGGCAAATGTGCTGCCACTGTTTAAAAAGGGCGGTAAGGACAAACCAGGGAACTATAGACCGCTGAGCCAGATGTCGATGGTGAACAAGGTGTTGAAGAGAATCCTGAGGTCAGGATGTCCATGTATTTAGAAAGATGAGGACTGATTCGGGATAGTCAACATGGCTTTGTGCGTGGGAAATCATGTCTCATCAACTTGATTGAGATTTTTTGAAGAAGTAACAAAGAGAATTGATGAGGGCAGAGCTGTGGATGTGATATATGTCGACTTCAATAAGGTGTTCGACAAGGTTCCCCATGGGAGACTGATTAGCAAGGTTAAATCTCATGGAATACAGGGGGAACTAGCCATTTGGATACAGAACTGGCTGCAAGGAAGAAGACAGAGGGTGGTGGAGGAGGGTTTTTTTCAGACTGGAGGCCCGTGACCAGTGGAGTACCACAATGATCAGTGCTGCGTCCCCTACTTTTTGTCATTTGCATAAATGATTTGGATGCGAGCATATGAGGTACAGTTAGTAAGTTTGCAGATGACACCAAAACTGCAGGTGTAGTGGGCAGCGAAGAGGGTTTCCTCAGATTACAACAGGATCTTGACCAGATGGGCCATTGGGCTGAGAAGTGGAAGATGGAGCTTTATTGAGACAAATGCGAGATGCTGCATTTTGGGAAAGCAAATCTGAACAGGACTTATACACTTAATTGTCCTGGAGAGAGTTGTTGAACAAAGAGACCTTGGGGTGCAGGTTCACAGCTCCTTGTAAGTGGAGTCGCAGGTAGACAGGGTAGTGAAGAAGGCATTTGATATGCTTTCCTTTCTTGGTCAGTGCAGGAGTTGGGAGGTCATGTTGCGGCTGTTCAAGACATTGGATAGGCCACTATTCGAATATTTGGTGCAATTCTGGTCTCCTTCCTAACGGAAAGATGTTGTGAAACTTGAAAGGGTTCAGAAAAGATTTACAAGGATGCTGCCAGGGTTGGAAGATTTGAGCGGTAGGGAGAGGCCGTAGAGGCTGGGGCTGTTCTCTCTGGAGTATTGGAGGCTGACTGGTGACCTTATAGAGGTTTACAAAAGAATGAGGTCATGGATAGGGTAAATCGGCAAAGTCTTATTGATGGCGTCAGGGAGTCCCGAGTTCGAGTGCATAGGTTTAGGGTGAGAGGGGAAAGATATAAAAGAGATCTGAGGGGTAATTTTTCACGTATAGGGTGGTACGTGGATGGAATGAGCTGCTTGATGAAGTAGTGGAGGCTGGTACAATTGCAACATTTAGGAGGCATTTGGATGGATATATGAATAGGAAGGGTATGGAGGGATATGGGCCGGGTGCTGGCAGGCGGGACTAGATTGGATTGGGATATCTGGTCAGCCTGGACTTTTTGGACCGAAGGGTCAGTTTCCATGTTATGCATCTCTATGACACGTTGACTCGATCTCATGTTCCTCTCTATGTATTAAGCTTTAAGGATCAGAACCAGCTGACATTCGTCCTTAATTTAGTCAAACAACTGATATGGAAGGTTCTTCTGAATGAGAAAAGCTACTCCTCTACATTTCGAATTAAAGAATGATAATAACACCAAGCAAAACACTCTCTTCTGTAACTTTAAATGTTCCTTATCGGTTAGATATCTTTTTTTGTGACACCAAGGCTACATCGACCCTTTCCTTTCTAAGGCCTGAAAGCATCAATTGGTGAATGACACCCGTTTAATGTTCCAGGAGCACCATTTAAACGAGCGATAAGCCATAACCATCCGAAACAGCCTGTGCCCCCCTGTGAGGAAGGACCCCTTTTATTGTGCATCGAGCAAACGTGGTAAACAGTTCGATTAAACTTGAAAATACAACTGCAAAAACAACCAACTCAAAACTCCTAATAACTCCTTGTGCAATGAACCATCATATAACACAAATAAGAAGAGATTGTACCCCCTTCCCCACAGGGAGAGCTCATACTACTCACTAATCCCCCTTGGCTCCTACTAGCTGAAGGTATTGTGGTCAGATTTTCTAACTTTGAAATTGAGTGATCTTCATACCACAGAGAGAGTGAAGAGAAGTTCGACCAGCTTAATTCCTGGGATGATGGCACCATGAGGAGTGAGCGAAGGTTGATCTATAGCGCTGTCAGGGAATAAGAGATGATTGTATTGAACCCGAAGAGAGATGGACAATCACTCCTTATATTCGAAACATATATGAGAAGGTGATACATTGATGACTGCTGAATCACTCAGGATAGTTGAAATGCCTGGGATGATGTTACGCCCACCCACCCCAACCCCTACTCCCCATTGTGAGAGACAGAGAGGTCCAGGTTTTAGATTAGATTGCTTACAATACGGAAACAGGCCCTTCGGCCCAACAAGTCCACACCAACCCGCCGAAGCGCAACCCACCCATACCCCTACATTTACCCCTTACCTAACACTACGGGCAAGTTAGCATGGCCAATTTACCTGACCTGCACATCTTTGGTCTGTGGGAGGAAACCGGAGCACCCGGAGGAAACCCACGCAGACACGGGGAGAACGTGCAAACTCCATACAGTCAGTCGCCTGAGGCGGGAACTGAACCCGGTCTCTGGCGCTGTGAGGCAGCAGTGCTAACCACTGTGCCACCGTGACGCCAAACACGCTCTCAGCATATTAATACAAGGCAGTTGGTGTGTGATCCTGCACTGAATGTCATATTATCCACCAACCCGATAGCAACCACAGTACCTTCATTCTAAAACAGTTAACTATTCCCAACAGCTTCTGACATTCATGAAGAACATGAATCTATCTTCTCAGAGTTGCAAGGTACTGCCTTGAGTTTAGACCAGAATACTATAAAACATTGGAGCATACATTAGGACAGTTAGCCCATTGAGTCTGCTTCATCATTCAATCATTGCTGATAGGTTTCTCAAACCCATTCTCCGACCTTCTCCCCGTAACCCTCGATCCCCTGGATAATCAAAATCTATCTCCCTCCGTCTCAAATATACTCAATGACCTGACCCCACGGCCTTCTGTGGCATTAAATGTCAAACATGCACCATTTTATGGTTAAATAACTTTCTCCATATCACAGTTCTAAAACGTGTTCCTTTGTGCCCTTGGATCCTAGTCCAATGGAAACATCTTATCAACATCCACTCGCTCCAGGTCATTCAGTATTCTGTATATTCAATTTTATTCCCTCTTATCCTTTTAAACTTTATCGACTATAGACACAGAGTCCTCAAACATTTCTAAATACAATAAGCTTTTCATTCCGATCACCATTCTCGTGAAAGTCTTCTGAATAAGCCCCAGGACCAGTACATCTTTCCTGACATATGGAGCTCAAAAGTGAGCACAATACTCCAAATGTGGTCTGATAAGAGCCATATATATCATGTTCTTATATTCAATTCTTCTCGTAGTAAATGGTCCCAATCCTAATTACAATTGCCCTCCTAACTACTGCCTCAACCTGCAAGCTTACCTTGAAAGAACACTGCACTAGAACTCCCCAGTCACTTTGCAATTCAGATTTCTGAATTTCCTCGCCATTTAAAAAATAGACCATGCCTCTATTCTTCGGTGCAAAGTGCATGACCTCACACTTTCCAACATTGGAATGCATCTGCCGATCTCTTTACCTGTCCAAATCCTTGTTCAGCCTCTCTGCCTACTCAATACGACTTGGCCATCTGCCTATCTTTGTATCGTCTGCAAACCAAGCCAGATATAATTCCAACACTGAGCATTGTGAATCACCACTTGTCACCGGCTGCCATCCTGAGAACATAGAACATAGAACATAGAAGAATACAGCGCAGTACAGGCCCTTCGGCCCTCGATGTTGCGCCGATCAAAGCCCACCTAACCTACACTAACCCACTATCCTCCATATACCTATCCAATGCCTGCTTAAATACCCATAAAGAGGGAGAGTCCACCACTGCTACTGGCAGGGCATTCCATGAACTTACGACTCGCTGAGTGAAGAACCATCCCCTAACATCAGTCCTATATCTACCCCCCCCCTTAATTTAAAGCTATGCCCCGATATAATAGCTGACTCCATACGTGGAAAAAGGTTCTCACTGTCAACCCTATCTAACCCCCTAATCATCTTGTACACCTCTATCAAGTCACCCCTAAACCTTCTTTTCTCCAATGAAAACAACCCCAAGTGCCTCAGCCTTTCCTCATAGGATCTTCATACCATACCAGGTAACATCCTGGTAAACCTCCTCTGCACCCGTTTCCGTGCCTCCCCATCCTTCCGATAGTATGGCGACCAAAACTGCACACAATATTCCAGATGTGGCCGCACCAGAGTCTGAGACAACTGCAGCATGACGTCAGGACTCCGGAACTCAATTCCTCTACCAATAAAAGCCAGTACGCCATATGCCTTCTTCACTGCACTATTTACCTGGGTGGCAACTTTCAGAGATCTGTGTACATGGACACCAAGATCCCTCTGCTCTTCCACACTACGAAGTATCCGACCATTAGCCCATAACCCCATCTTTTTGTTACTCTTACCAAAGTGAATCACCTCACACTTAGCTACATTGAACTCCATTTGTCACCTTTCTGCCCAGCTCTGCAGCTTCTCTATATCCCGCTGTAACCTGCCACATCCTTCCTCCGACTTTCGTATCATCCGCAAACTTGCTCACCCAACCTTCTAACCGTTCCTCTAGGTCATTTATAAAAATGACAAACAGCAATGGTCCCAAAACAGATCCTTGCAGAACACCGCTAGTGACGGCACTCCAGGATGAACTTCTACCCTCTTTGCCATCAACTACTACCCTCTGTCATCTTCCAGCCAGCCAATTCCTAATCCAAACCTGCAACTCACCCTCAATGCCATATGTCTGTATTTTCTGCAGTAGCCTACCATGGGGGACCTTATCAAACGCCTTACTAAAATCCATATATACCACATCTACCACTTTCCCCTCATCTACCTCCTTAGTCACCTTCTCAAAGAATTCAATAAGGTTTGTGAGGCACGACCTGCCCTTCACAAAACCATGCTGACTATCCTTGATCACATTATTCTTATCCAGATGTTCATAAATCCTATCCCTTACAATTCTCTCTAAGACTTTGCCCACAACAGAAGTGAGACTCACTGGCCTATAGTTACTAGGATTATCCCTACTCCCCTTCTTGAACAAGGGAACCACGTTTGCTAGCCTCCAGTCCTCCGGCACTACTCCTGTAGACAAAGAGGACACAAAAATCAAGGCCAATGGCTCTGCAATCTGCTCCCTTGCTTCCCAGAGAATCATAGGATAAATGCCATCAGGCCCAGGGGACTTATCTATTTTCACCCTTGCCAGAATTTCCAACACCTCTTCTCTACATATCTCAAAGCCATCCATTCTACTTATTCGTGCCTCAGTATTCATATCGACAACAATGTCCTGTTCCTGAGTGAATACTGACGAAAAGTATTCGTTCAGTGCCTCCCCAATCTCTTCAGCCTCCACACGCAACTTCCCATTACTATCCTTGATTGGACCTATTCCTACCCTAGTCATTCTTTTATTCCTAACATACCTATAGAAAGCCTTAGGGTTTTCCCTAATCCTACCAACTAAGGACCTTTCATGTCCCCTCCTTGCTGCTCTTAGCTCTCTCTTCAGGTCCTTCCGGGCTACATTATAACTATCAATCGCCCCTATTGAACCTTCACGCCTCATCTTTACAAAGGCCGCCCTCTTCCATTTAACAAGGGATTCCAATTCCTTATTAAACCACGGCTCCCTCACACGACCCTTTCCTCCCTGCCTGATAAGTACGTACTTATCAAGGACACTCAATAGTTGCTCCTTGAACAAGTTCCACATATCAATTACGCTCTTGCCTTGGAATCTACTTTTCCAATCCACATATCCTAAGTCATGCCTCACCGCATCATAATTTCCCTGCCCCCAGCTTTCACTCTTGCCCTGTAGTACACACTTATCCCTCTCCATCACTAGAGTAAAAATCACCGAATTGTGGTCACTGTCCCCAAAGTGCTCACCTACCTCTAGTTCTATTACCTGGCCTGGTCCATTACCCAGAACCAAATCCAAATGGCCTCACCTCTTGTTGGCTTATCTACATATTGTGTCAGGAAACTCTCCTGCACACATTGGACAAACACTGACCCATCTAACGAACTTGAGCTATAGCTTTCCCAATCAATATCAGGAAAGTTAAAGTCCCCCATAACAACCACCCTATTACTTTCACTCTTCTCCTGAATCATCTTCGCAATCCTTTCTTCAACGATTCTAGGACTATTAGGAGGCCTGTAAAAGACTCCTAACAGGGTGACCTCACCTCTCCTATTCCTAACCTCAACCCAAACTACCTCAGATGGCAAATCTTCGTCCATCTTCCCTTCCACCGCTGTAATACTATCTTTGACAAGCAAAGCCACACACCCCCCTCTTTTACCCCCACCTCTGACCCTACTAAAACATTTAAACCCTGGAACCTGCAACAGCCAATCCTGTCCCTGATCTAGCCATGTCTCCATAATAGCCACAACATCGAAGTCCCAGGTACCAACCCACGCTGCAAGTTCACCTACCTTATTTCGTATACTTCTGATATTAAAGTATACACACTTCAAGCCACTCTTCTGTTTACAGGCACCCTCCGTTAAGATTGATGCCATATTCCTAACCTCCCTACACTCCTGATCCTGCACCCTAAAGCTACAGTCTGGGTTCCCATGCCACTGCAGAGTTAGTTTAAACCCCCCCCCCAAGAGCACTAGCAAACCTCCCCCAAGGATACTGGTGCCCCTCAGGTTCAGGTGCAGACCATCCTGTTTATAGAGGTCCCACCTTCGCCAGAAAGAACCCCAGTTATCCAAGTACCGAAATCCCTCCCTCCTGCACCATCCCTGTAGCCACGCATTTAACTGTTCTCTCTCCCTATTCCTCTACTCTCTATCACGTGGCACGGGTAACAAACCAGAGACAACAACTCTGTTCGTTCCAACTCTGAGCTTCCAACCTAGCTCCCTAAAAGCCTGTCTAACATCCTCAGCACTCCTCCTACCTATGTCATTGGTGCCAATATGGACCACGACTTCAGGCTGCTCCCCCTCCCCCTTAAGGACCCGGAAAACACGATCAGAGACATCACGTACCCTTGCACCTGGGAGGCAACATACCAAACGTGAGTCTCTCTCGTTCCCACAAAACCGCCTATCTGTGCCCCGAACTATCGAGTCCCCAATTATTATTGCTCTGCTCTTCTCCACCCTTCCCTTTTGAGTAGCGGGGACAGGCTCCGTGCCAGAGGCCTGAGCCCCGTCACTTACCCCTAAATGTTGGAAGGTCATTATGTCCTTTTCCAGTCCCACTCCTCCACTGGTTACACCAATCTTAAATGCAGCCAGTTTAGTGATGTGGCCAATGATGTAGATCTCAGAGTAGGTCATTTTCAAGAAAAATGTGAGACACAGAAAGTTGAACTCATAACAAATGGTAAAATGACAGAGTGCCCCAAATGTTATTCTGCCTTTGAAGTTACTCTGCTCACACAAGCTACTGCTAGTGGGATTTCTTTCTGGAACAGTTGGATTTGGCTGAATTCCCTTCGTTTCAGGCAGCGAAGAGATTCCAATGAACCCTCACCAGGAATCCTTCACAAGTGGTAAAGATAACTCAGGGATTTTCTGGTCTCACACTTTGCTATCGGGCGCAACAAAGTAAGAGAGAGGGATCAATCGGCTGCTGCTTCTCAGGCAGGGAACATTTTTCTCCTTTTCTGTGTTGGAACAAATAATTATGTCAACTGACCACCAAACTGGACCATGTGCGATCTCCTGGAACATTCTCTGGAAAACCTGATTATGGAGTATATGCAAGTGCGTCATTGCTCTTGTTGTGCACAAATCCTTCCAGTCCCAAAAATTTCCAACTTTACAATTTGATGACATGCTTATATGTGTCTGTGTAATTTGTAAATATTGGTAGGTGTCTTCATAGTATGTGTGTTAATATCAATGTATCTTTTCCTTAAAATTTATTCTCTAGCTTTAGTCTCCCTGACAGAAGATAATATGCATCCAGTTTATACAGTTTTCATAAAGTCATGGATGGTTCAATATTATTTCTCAGCTAAGATCAATACTGATAATCCCCCATAACAAAAGACCTGCTTTCCAGGAATGAGTAAATCTTCGAAAAGAATTATATCTTTTTATTTTAGTTTAGTGGATCAAACCTGAACACAGTGTATTAGGTGTGGTCTCAGTAATGCCCAGTACAGATGCAGTAAAACATTCCTGCAATTAAACCCGATGTTTTTTTTGCCAAAAACAGCATTATTCCACTTACCTTCCAAATCACTTGCTACATCTGACTTCATATGATTCATGTCGCAAGAACATGGAAACCTCCTGTATCACAGAGTTCTGCAATCTCTCTCCATTTAAATTGTTTACCATTGTTTCATCTTTCATGCCAAAACAAATAACCTACCTTATATTATTTCTGCTGAAGGTTTGCTCACTAACCTTCCCTGCCTGTATCACTTTGCAGCTCTCATACCTCCATTTGACGACACATTGAATGGCCATCTTGGTGTACGAGTTTATTGAGCTCCAAGCCAATCCCTCCCCTTCCTCCAGATCTTTGATAAAGATTATTGATCATTGATGACCCCACAGTGATCTCTGAGGCACTCCATCAGTTACAGCTTTGCAGCCTGAAAATAAACATTTGTCTTTACTCTCTATTTCCTGTTGGCAACAGCTTCCCTGTTCCTGTGTAGTAGCTCAGGTGGGTTGAAAGGCCTCCTCCTAGACTGTGTAGTGTACTGAACGAGCTGAATTACTTCATTCTATATTCCTGTGTAATTCCTTACAGGCGCATAATGGCCTCCTCCTGTCTCATTGTAACGATCCTGTCTGACTTAATGGAGTGGTCCCCTACCCTGTAACAGCATCGAGGGGTGGATTGAGGGAACAACACATGGGGTAGGGACAGCAGTATATCTCTGTAACAGCCTCGAGTGGTGGAATGAGGGAACACATGGGGTAGGGGCAGAAGTTGCCTATTCGGCTGCACCATTCAGAATGCTCATGGCTGGTCCGAGTGTGCCTGACCATCCATTTCCTGTCTGTTCCCAATAAACACTGACCCTTCTGTCCAGTAAAGGTCTCAGTCTGGAATATTTTCTATAACCGAGTCTTCACTGCTCCCTGAGGATGAGGACACCACAGGTAGCACAAGACTAAAGTGAAAGGGACATCCTTATTTCATTGTGGGACAACTGTTATTTTAAAACTGTGTTAACTGAACATCAAATCACCACCTCTTTTCAGACATAAGTGCAGAATAATTAGGAATAAAGATGAACCACTATGGACTCCAAACCTATCCCACATTCCCACTGACCCTTTCCATTCAAATATTTATCACGCTGATCCTCTGCTACTGTCTGAGGAAGAGAATGCCTGATAGCATAATACCGCAGGAGCATTAAGGAAATGAGCAGATCGAAGCCATTCAGCCTATCGAGTCTGAAATTCCGTTCAATAATTTCTTATTAGTACCTCGACCTCATTCTTCTGCCTTTTCCCTGGAATCCTTGATCCCCTTACAAATCAAAAACATATCGATTTGTGTCTTAATGACACTATTGTCTGTGCCCCTGTGTGTCTGTATGTGAGTAAGTGTTTGTGCGTGTATCTGAATGTGTGTGTGTATCTATGCCTGTGTTTTTGTATGTCTGGATGTGTGTGTCTGTGCCTGTGTTTTTGTGTGTCTGTATGTGTGTGTGTGTGTGTGTGCCTGTGTGTGTGTGTCTGTGTGCTTGTTATCTGTGTGTTTCCGTGTCTACATCTGTCTGTCTGTGTTTCAGCCTGTGTTGCTGTCTGTATTTATGTCTATTTGTATGTGACTGTATATGTCTCAGTCTGTTTATACGTGTGTGTATGCCTATCTCCTTGTAAGTATTGTGTGTGTTCGTCTGTGTATTTCTGTGTCTGCGTCTCTGTGAAGTGAGGTATCTGTGGCTGTTTTTTTTGGAAATGAAAGGACTGTTGTGAGTGTTGTGGGAGCTGCCAGTGGGTTTAAACTGAGAAATGTCTTTCACTGAACATTACTTCTTAACTGGTCAGTAGGACGTGGATGTTTCAGATTATCCACACGAGGCGTCCTGATCCACTCCAGCTCCTTAAGAGTCCTCCCCACATGGCGGGGTGAGGGGAGTAAGGGAACGGATATCGGGCACTCCACTACCCGGCTTGGAAATTTCTATCCTATTCCAGGCGGTTTCTCCTGGAATGGGAGAAAGGGGTGGAGGGAGAGTGTGAATGGGTGACCCTGCTATTGTGCTGGTGTAGGTGGGGAAAGTTGTGAGGTGTCTGGAATGAATCAGTCGACAATTTTGAATCCATATATTATTATTAGTTGCTGAATTCAATAGTGAGAGTGGTACTGCCTGAGCCTTATTTGAAGACAGAGCGTGAACCTTGTTCGGGGCTAGGTGCTATAACAGATATACAGTGAGTGTGAGGGAGCAGAGAGTATATGGTAAGTCTTATCCTAACAGAGAGAGGAGGATATTGTTGCTTGTCCAGTATTGTGGGACATTTCTCCAGATCATCTCAGCGTCGAGGTGAGCCTCCCTGAATGTCTTGTCCAGGTCTATCACTAATAACGACACAGACCTGTCCCTCAGCTTCCACCGAATCAGTTTATGTAGAGTTTACAGATAGCAAGGAGAAGCAAATATTGGTGTGTTATATATCGAAATCAAAACGGTAGCCGAAAATCGGAGCATCATATGCTCTGAAAATTAGATAGGCAAGTATTGTGGATACCGCAGTCTTATTGAATGGTTAACAGCGTTAACTAAGTGACTGCTGAAGCTGTGAAAAATAAGTTCCGTAAGTGTATATGAGGTCGGTTGAAGAGTATGTTATGAAGCAAACTAGAGAGCAGGTTATTTCGGATTTGATGTGGTGTGGTCAGAAGGACGAATTATTAACCTTGGTCTGAAGCAGCCTTTAAGGAATAATGGCATTTATAAGGTACAGTTTACAAGGTGTCTGCATACAATATAGAATGCTTGAATATTCTAGTCAAACATCGCGTAAGACTGGAGGCTAGAATGTCAAGATATCTTCAATAATTTTGGATCGTACAATATAAAATTCAGTGGGAGACAAGCAATGGTTGTTAGAGTCATAGAGGCAGACAGCACGGAGACAGGTGCTTCATCCCAAACTGGTCAATTGCAACCAAAATGCCCATCCACGCTAAACCCATTTCCCTGTCATTGTCCCGTATCTTTCCAATCCTTTACAATCCGTGTATTTGTTCAAATGCCTTTGAAATATTGTTAATGTATCCGTCTCAACCACTTCTCATTCCATATGCGTAACAGCCCCTGTGTTAAAAAGTTATTCCTCGAGTTCCCTTTAATACTTTCCCCTCTGACCTTAAACTATAAGATCTCAGTGAGTTCGTAAATACAATGAATGTGAAGGGTATTTGGAGGAATATATATAAGTGGAAAGTTAAAGTTTGGTTTTCCTTCATTTAAGGGAGTTAGAACATTGATGTAAAGACATGTTGAAACAGTTTGACAGCGTGTTGGAGGGACTGTAGCTGGAGTATTGTGCACAGGTTTGGTGACCGAATCACAGAAAGAATATACTGACCTGAGAGGAAGTGCAATTGGACATTCTCCAGATTAATCCCTCAGATGGTGAGATTGCCTGATGAGGAAACTCGGCCTGTGTTCTCTAGAGTTTCAAAGAATGAGAGGTGGGTCACAGTGAAATTTAGATAATTCACAAAACATTTGACAAGTTTGAAATTAACAGAACGTTACCCTCGCTGTCTATTCCACATTCAAGGCAAATAATGGCAGGATCTGGGACAGGACAGTTAAGACTGCAATAAGGAGGAAATTCATCACTTGTAGGCCACTAATTAACACAGGGGCATGGAAACCTACTGGTAGGAAAGATTCGGGAGAATCACCAGATATTCTACAAGTGTCTCCAGCAGAACAGAATAACTCGGGAACAGGTAGGACTCATTAGTGACTTGTCAAGTTGGAACCAAATGAACCTAAGTGTTAGGAGACAGAGGGTGGTGGTAGAGGGTTGTTTGTGTGATTGGAGGCTCGTGTCCAATGCTGCACCACGGGTATCAGTGCTGTGTCTCTTAATATTTGTGATTCGGAGGTGTTAGTGTTGGATTGGGGTGGACAAAGCTAAAAATTGCATAACACCAGGTTATACTCCAAAAGGTATATTCGGTGGGACTAGCTTTTGAAGTGCTTCATCAAAGCGCACAACCACCTGATGAAGAAGCAGCGTTTTGAAAGCTCGTGCCTCCAAATAAACCTGTTGGACTACAAGCTGATATTTTGTGATTTTAAACCTTATCATAAAGGATGCAGCTGTGAATATGGACGAGGGGTGGGGAGTGTCTTAAGTAAGTTTGTGTTTGATACAAAGAATGGCCGGGGAGATGACAGTGAAGAGGAAGGCCTTACGTTGCAGGAAGATACAGATGGAATGGTCAGATGGGTGGATCAATGGCAGATGGAATGTAACCCTGATAACTATGAGGTGATGCACTTTGGAAGAAGGAACCAGGCAGGCAAGGACTCAATGAATGGCAACACACTAGGAAGCTGGGAGGGTGCTTCTCCACACATCTCTGAATGTGTCTGGACAGGGTAACACACAATTTGAGAAGGCGTACGGGAGAGTAAACATAGCCTTCAAATATCGAAGCATAAATTATAAGAGCTATGCGGAACTTTCATTAGCCAAGATGGAATACTGTGTGCAATTCTGGGAGCTACATTACAGGAAGGATGTGATTGTACTGGAGGGGGTGCAGAGGAGATTCACCAGGATGTTCCCTGGGATGGAGCGTATCAGCTATGGATAGAGCCTGGATAAGCTCGAATTGTTTACTTTGGTGCAGAGAAAGCTAAGGGGGACCTGAATCAGGAGGATAAGATTACGAGGGATATGGATGGGGTAGATAGACAGCAGCTGGTCCTTTTAATCAAAGGGACACATTTTTGAAGTGAAGGGTTTGAGGTTTAGTGAGGATTTGTGGACTGTTTTTGAAGCACAGTATGTTTGGGTCTGGGATGCACTTCGTGAGAGGGAATTGTCATGGTAACCTCAAAACCATTAGAAAATACATGGTTGTGCACTTGAAATGCCATAGGATTCACGGCGACAGGTTTTGTGTTGGAAAGTGGGGCTAATGTAGACCGTGCTGTATTTCTGATAGTACAGAGTCTGTGCTTCTGTGATTAGATGGCTGTGGAAGGTCAATCATTCAGCAGCTTAAGATAGGAATTGATGGTTTTCTGAAGAATATCTTATCACAGTGTATATGAGTGAACTTGTAATATCTTCTGAAAATACGCCAATGGCAAAATTAAGAGAAAAAGGTGCAGCTTTCTTACAGTCTGATACCAGAGAATTGAGGACAGGGAACTAGCAGATCAATGGAGCAAATATTTCGGTTATGCCTTCACAGAAGAAGAAAAAACAAAAATAAAATTTCCTCGCAATACTCGGGAACTTTAGTCTGGTGAGAAAAAGGGAATAGAATGAAATTAGTAACTAAAACATTTTCGAGAAAATATTGGACTGAAATTAATGGGCATAGACAAAGTCAACAGAGGTTTATGAAATAGGAATCATGTTTGGGAAAATGGCTTTTAGCAAAATTATGGAGAAGGTATCAACGCAATACGATTGGATTTTCAGAAAGATTTTTGATAAAGCCCCAAGCCTATTGTGCAAATTCGAATCCTATGGGACTGGGGCTAATATATGGTCATGGTTTTAGAATGGGAGAATTGGCAGGAAACAGAGAGTAGGAATAAAACCATGTTTTTTGAATGGAAGGCTTGGAGGATATAACAAGGATCGAGATTTGGCATCCAACTATTCCAAATACACATCATATCTTTGGTTGAGGGGCTCAATTCTAATATTCCCAAGACTGCTGACAGCTCTAAACGATGTCAGCTTGTGAGTGGATGTGGAGGATGTAAAAAAGGCTCCAAATTGATTGAGACAAGTGGAGTGACTGGGCAAATACCTGGCAGATGGAGAGCAATGGCAGAGATGAGAGGTTGTGTACATTGATGGGATCAATTGAATGGCAGCCTATCCTTTGAAAAGGGATTGGTTGAAATTTGTTGATATATAAATGAATTTAAGCTGCATTTTTGTTTATTTCTGCGCAGCATTCCGAGTCCATGTAGGGCAGTGAGTTGTGAACACGGAAGTCAATACTGGGAATGGCATTGGCACGCTGTATACAGTGTACGTAGACCCAGCAAGTAGGGAGCTGTAACATTGAAAAGAATCTGGATCTCCCTGTACACTAGTCTCTGAAAGCAATATTGCAGCAGCAGAAAGCAGGTAGGAAGATAAATGGTTTATTTAACTTCATTTCAGGGTGATTTAGAATACAGGAGTAAGTGTCATTTACTGCAACTGTACGGGGACTTGGTGGGACCCCATATCGAACATTGTGCAGTATTGTGTGCAGTTTTGGTGTCCATACCTAATAAAGGGCAAACCTGACATTGAGGGAGTGCAGTGAAGGATGACCAGACCGATCTCTGGGATGACAGTTAGTTGTGGGAGCAGAGTTTGGGGTGACTGGGCCTGTATTCCATGGGCTTTAGGAAAATGAGTGGAGATCTCAGTGAGATATATAAAACTCTGACAGGGTGTGACAGATTGGAAGCAGGGATGTTAGTTCATTTTCTAGAAAATGGTTCACGAATCACATTGCAGTCAAATCATACTTAATAAACACGTGTTATCAGAGAACTCCCTATATATTGATGGGCCGAAGGCACTATATTTCAATATTGTTTCAACATATTTTGGGATATGAACATTCTGTGGGGAAAACTGCATCGAGGAGATGTTCGGCCATGAAATAGCATGCGGAAAGCTCAATGTGCTACATGACTTCCCCCTCTCCCGATGTTTCTGTTCAGTCTGTGGGAAAGCTCTGTAAATGTTGTCATAAGCTCTCAGATGTTTGGAAGGATGTCTATGCAGGGTCGATAGAACTGTGTTTCTCACTCCCTTTTCTGATAACGAGGTTGATGCTAGATGTTCTGTCAGGTTTTATCCTTTAAGACCTCAGAGTAGTTTAATATTATTGGGTGTCTCACTTGGCCGATTCAGAGACCATGTTTGTGTGTCTGGAGTCACTTTTAGGCCAAGAAAGCACGGGAGTTCACTTGGGGAAGGAGACAGATGTTTACAATCAACATTGGACAGTATTACTGACACCAGATTTTAGGTATCGATATTTTATTAATTATTTTTAACTTCCAACAGCTGCCAGATCATTGGGTTGGACTGGATTCGTAAACCAATGAAATGTCCACTGCAGCACCATCTCCACATGGGGACCTATCAGAAACTACACTGACCCGATTATTTCGGTGCTACCTGACAGCTTTATCGAAAAGTATTCCCACCAATTTGACTGTCGAGATGGGACTGAGGGTGTGGTAATTGGTCAGATTGTAATTATTCTCCTATGCAGGGACTGGATATAGTTGAGTAATTTTCCTCATCGCCAGGGTCATATCAGAGTTGGAGCTGGAATGAAACGTAGGATGGCGTTTTTACAGGGGGCAGGGTGGGAAGAGGTGTAATCTAGGTAGCTGTGGGAGTCAGTCGGTTTATAGTATACGTCCGTGTTGAGTCGGTAATCCGAAATAGAGATGGAGAGGTCTCGGAAGGGGAGGGAGGAGTCTGAGACTCTCCAGATAAATTTGAGGTCTGGGTGGAAGGTGTTCATAAAGTGGATGAACTGTTCAATCTCCTCGTGGGAGCACGAGGTAGCGCCGATACAATCATCAATGTAGTGGAGGAAAAGGTGGGATTATATTCCCAATTCCTTCGCCTTCACCGCATCTGCTCCCAGGAGGACCAATTCCAATACCGAACAATCCACTGGCCTCCTCCTTCAAAGACCGCAATTTCCCCTCAGACGTGATTGATGATGCTCTCCACCGCATCTCCTCCACTTCCCGCTCCTCCGCCCTTGAACCCCGCCCCTCCAATCGCCACCAGGACAAAACCCCACTGGTCCTCACCTACCACTCCACCAACCTTCAGTAACATTGTATCATCCTTCGTCATTTCTGC
Source organism: Chiloscyllium punctatum (assembly GCF_047496795.1). Lineage (NCBI taxonomy): Eukaryota > Metazoa > Chordata > Chondrichthyes > Orectolobiformes > Hemiscylliidae > Chiloscyllium > Chiloscyllium punctatum. The sequence continues at coordinate 18,069,430 of NC_092788.1, read as the reverse complement.
CACTTCCAAACGGAACCCAACACCAAGGATATATTTCCCTCCCCACCCCTATCAGCGTTCCGGAAAGACCACTCCCTCCGTGACTCCCTTGTCAGATCCACACACTCCACCAACGCAACCTCAACTCCCAGCAACTTCCCCTGCAACTGCAAAAAATGAAAAACTTGCGACCACACCTCCCCCCTCACTTCCCTCCAAGGCCCCAAGGGATCCTTCAATATCCATCAGAAAGTCACCTGCACCTCCACACACATCATTTAGTGCATCCACTGCACCCGATGTGGCCTCCTATACATTGGGGAGACAGGCCACCTACTTGCAGAACGTTTCAGACAACACCTCTGGGACACCAGCACCAACCAACCCAACTCTCCCGTGGCTGAACACTTTAACTCCCCCTCCCACTCCGCCAAGGACATGCAGGTCCTTGGACTCCTCCATCACCAGACCATGGCAACACGACGCCTGGAGGAAGAGCGACTCACCTTCTGCCTAGGAACCCTCCAACCACAAGGGATGAATGCAGATTTCTCCAGCTTCCTCATTTCCCCTCCACCAACCTTTTCTCAGTCCAAACCCTTAGACTCAGCACCGCTTTCTTGACTTGCAATCTTCTTCTCGACCTCTCCGCTCCCACCCCCTCTCCGGCCTATCACCCTCACCTGAACCTCCTTCCACCTATCTCATTCCCAATGCCCCTCTCCCAAGTCCCTCCTCCCTACCTTTTATCTTAGCCTGCTTGGCACACCCTCCTCATTCCTGAACAAGGCCTTATGCCCAGAACGTTGATTCTTCTTCTTTGATGCTGCCTGACCTGCTGCGCTTTTCCAGCAACACATTTTAAAACAACTACCTCATTGTCCACTTTAATTTTAGGAATGTCCGATTCAGAATCCTCTGAAGTTGTTTTTTTCCTTCTGTGCCGTAATCATTAACACCTAGTTCTCTGGCTGTCCTTACCTGTCAAAGTACATTTTGAGCATATTCACATGACATACGCTGTGAGATTTCTGTTTTTTCTGGAGTCCTATCAAGTAGTTACTCTCACTCAATATCCGTTGTGTTTGATAAGGTCTACTAAACCTTGCTTTTCAAGGTTCACCTATAACTGGAAGTAACAGTAAAATCTTATCCCCGATAACAAAATTGCACTTTTTGAAATTTCCTGTCCGCTTCCTGTTTTATTGCATGTTGCATTTCTTTTAAATGCTGTCGAACCAACTCCCCAGCGCTATTAATCGTTCCTTAAATTTTGAGACCGAGTCCAAATGTGTGGCCTTTGAACTCTAATTTACTATTTTCTCCTTAATCAATTTTAATGGTCCCCTCACTTAATGCCCCCAAAATAATTCCAATAGAACAAATTTGCTCTGTTAATCGGGGGCATCCCTGATCACAATAAGTGCAAATGGAATTCCACGACGCTAATCATCTGGACAATCCTGATTATAAACCCTCAACATGGTCTTTAATGTTTAATGTCACCTTTCTCGTGCTCCCTGCAATTGTGGATAGTTTGCAGTAGATTTGAATTGCTTCATTCCTAAGACATTATCGTGATTAATTAGATGTGAACTTTGAACCTTGATCTCACTGTACCTTCATTGGTAGTCCGTATCTATTTTTTATAAAAGAGTAATTCCTTTGCAATTCTTTTAGCTGTGATACTGCACCTTGGGATGGCCTCTGGAAATCTAGTCGATGCATCCATTATTGTTAAAAAAAATACTGATGCCCACTCTTTTGATTGTGGTCTGGGACCGAGCCAATCAATTAGGACTCCTGTAAAAGGTTCCTCAAATGCCGGAATAGTTAAGAAAGGTGCAGGTTTTATTATCGCTTGTGTTTTTCCAATTACCTGACATGTAATTATGACATCTGGCAAAATTCAACTACATCCCGTTGCAGTCCAGGCCAGTAAAATGTCTCTGTATTCAGTCTGTTTTTTTTCCTCACTCCGAACTGACTTCTCGGTGGTAACTCATACACCATTCGCATCACCTCGTTTCTGTACCACATTGGCAATATGATTTGATGAATCTCTTCTCATTTCTCATCTCCTTGAATATATGATCGCCTCCATTTCCTCATTTGGACATTATCTTTAAGGTAATAAAGGTCAGGGATACAGTCAAAATTCCTAACGTATGTGCTTTTTGATACAACTGCTTTAAACTTTTATCTTTCTGATGTGACTCAATTAGTTTAGCTGAGCAAAAATAGTTACATGATCACCTATTTGCTCCTGTTTTGTCTCAACTTTCTGATGGAACAAAGTATCTGCTCATGCCACTTAAGCTTCCTTATCTTTACATTTTTGGTATTTTCTGTTTCAACTGGTAATATTGGGACTTTATTACCCATAATCAGGAAACTTTCCAGGATAAGATTCCTACATTGATTCATTTGTCTGCATATCCACTGGCTTTTCAACGAGAGTAGCAGTTATCCTACCACTGAATCAGCTATATTTTCCGCAAGGACAAATTGTATTCCTGGAGCTGAGAGTTTGTCCAATACCTCTACCACAATTTCTCCACACTTTTCTGGACACGCTATGCTCACTTTACATGATTTTGCACCTTTTGTCTCATGGTGAATTGCCTTTCACTGTACCTTTTCTGGAAATATTCCTTCAGGAGTATATATCTCCTTATCTATTCACAGAGGATCCGGTGTCTCTTAATATTGCATTCTCTTTAACTGCCCTATGTGAATAAACTTTCCCTTTGCAGGTATATTTTATAAGCAGATCTGGTACTCCCTCCGTAACAAACCTCCAATCAGATTATACACTCTGATGCAGCTTTCTAGTTTCCACTGTGCATTCTGTTACCGCTCCATCAAAACTCCCAGATTTATTTCTTTTTCCTACGTCTGTGTTTTTTTCTGAATCCACCAAAACAGTGATTTCACGTGACCTAATTTGTTGCAATGAAAACACCGGAGGCTTTTAAAAAATCTTCTCTGCCTCCTTCAAGTATTGCCTTCACCGAGATCTACGTCTCCCTTTCTACGTGGGGATTTCTCTTTGCCCCAATTTCTATCCATCATCGACTGAAATTGACTCTGGAAGCCAAAACAAGTTTTATAACAATAATCACCAGTCATAATCATCAGCCACTTCAGCTGCCAGCCTTGCCTTTATTACTCTAGTATTTTCCAAATGAGTTTGCACTATGTGAATGCTTAAACCCCTTCAAAGTAATTGTCTCTCTCAGAGCATTGTAGGTTTGCTCTCTTTTTAAAGCTCTTATCCATCCATAAAAATTACTTTGTTTGATTCTTTCAAACTCAATATGGGTTCGAACAGGATCCTTCCTTAAATTCCTCACGTTGTCTGTAGGCTTTTGGCACGTGCTCATATGTACATTTTCCCCTTCTCATACTCCCCGGATCCCTCCTCTGATAGTGTTGTACATACCTCACTAGCTCTACCTACAAGTTTTGTTTGGGTCAACAAAACCTACATGGTCACTGCCCACTGAAATTCTTTCGCCACTTCCCTCCTCATTAATCTAGGCAAGCTGTGAATATACTGAAACACATTTCTCACCAGGCTTTGGACGACCATGGGTTTACCCATCTTCAGTCTGTTCCTCATGAAGCTTACCTTCAACCTTCATCCTTATCCTTTTCAGCTGACTTTCCATTCTAAGTGTCCACCTCGGAAGCTCAAATGCTCCCTCTTTTTCTTTCTCTCCTGCTGAAGCTATTTATTTTTTTCTCTTTCCTCCGTTAAACCTATTCGTTATCTTTCTTCCTCTTCTTTTTATAGTCGTAGCTCAAACTGCTTCACCTCTGCTTCCAACTCAAGCTGCCTCTTTTGCGATTGAAGTTTAGTCATCTCCACAGATCCTGATGGAGTTTCCAGCAAATTGGAATGCTGAGCTACTGCTGCATTCATCTCATCTTTCCTCACACCAGATGGTAGCTTTTACTCCCTTTGTCTACTAACTCCTGTGGCTTGGACTTATGTGCATTTTGTAAAACCCCCAAGGTCACTTTCTCCACCTCCAAAACAAGCTTTGTTCCTGCAGGAACCATTGCTATCTGAAGGTCTGTTTACTCACCTAATCAACACATGAAGTAAGAGACAATATCACCTGCCACTCGCTGTCTAAATTCCGCGAAGGCCCCTAATCTGTTATGGACCAGACCCGAACCCTCAAAACATTTTAAGCAGGTAGCCGGACGATAAATTTGCTACTTGTTGAAGGTTCGTGTATAGCTGATATTCCCAGAGAGAATTAGCTGGTCAGACTGCCGAGTTTTCAACAAATGACATTTATTTGCCAAATTCCCAAATTAAACATAAGGAACCGAAAATAGAATACCTGAATAACGTATCGTATCCGAACCTGACAGGCTATCCCGATTTAAAGATGCTGTTCCAATATACTTGCAACAATCCCAATAAACAAAACCCCTTAGCACCAAGAATAAAACTGACACAACTGCTTACAGGTTATAATGTCGGAAGGGCAGAAGGAGGCAGAGAGCGTCCAGTGACCCTGACTCAACAAACCCCTGAACTGATCCAACCTGTCCACCTAGGGAGCAGGACAGGTCCTCCTGATTATACAGGGTACTTTTTAGAGACTTGAAAGGCTTCTGGATGAGGTATTATCTGTTAGGTATTAACAAAAGGACCCCAAAGAACCTTTCAAAATTCTGACATATTGGAATCTTGGGTCCTTTAGACCCTCTTTCAAAAGAACCAAGGACAACATAACCCTGTAAAAGGACTGGCTTTGTGAGAACATGCCACATTTGGCTTTGGACTGAATTCCAAAACTGTAAGTCTTACCGCTTTGAAGCCAATGTAATGTATTAAGGTGTTTGTTAGTTTACATAAAACAGTGCTCAATCATATTGTGTGTTGAAGATTCAGCATTGTCACGAGTGGAATGTCCAGACATATCCACACTTCCTGTGTATGGTCAGGGCAAATATATCCACTGAGAATCTGTTGCTTGGCGCCTGTTCTAGTAAAGGAGAGACCAGCATGGAAACCACATCTAGATTGTGATTTTTTTTTGTGGATGGTCATGGTGGAGCGTTCAGGTGGTTACAGCATTGCAAATGAATAACACAGCAGAATCATCTAACCCGCGATAAGAAAACGTCAATAATTCTCCCTCACAATTAACTTCACGAGAGCAAATGGAAATGGGAGATTTGACCATTAGCCAGCGATGTCAACATTCAATTCAATCCAGTTGTTATTTTGAACTGAAGGTCGTATTCCAAAAGGAGTAATCTGGGTCTGTTTGTTCAATGACTGTGATTGATGTCACTCTCCATGGATCCTAATTATGTCACTGGATGGTTTTCCTCTTCTATTTGTACGGGGCTTCCTCCAATGCTTTATGCCATTATTGATGCAGATGTATCACCAGCAACACTGACAAGGATCAGCAGTTGCAGCGACAGGGAAAGGAGAGATCAGAATCTGAGAACCATAGACTGGAAAGTTCCAACAATGGGCCAGAATCTGAGAACAGTAGATGGAATGTTTCAACAGTGGATCAGAATCTGAGAGCATTAGACTGGAATATGCCAACAATGGATCAGAATCTGAGAGCATTAGACTGGAATATGCCAACAATGGATCAGAATCTGAGAACAGTCGACTGGAATGACGCAACAATGGACAGGAGTTTATCCTGGGGTCTTTTGTATCTTTCCTGGTATTGGCACATATTACCAGATCGGATATTAGGTGTACTGCTGATTATTCAGGCTGGTTACTATCCCATTCTGGCTATTGTTGGTGTTCCTGGTAAGTCTCCCCATCACTATCGATTTATTAATCCCATGGTGAACTTCTGTGCTATTTCTGTTATCTATATTTAGTAAATACTGAAACTATTGTCTTCAGTTTCAAATGCAAATGCATTCATTACCCACAAATTTCAGAACCACCCACACACTCGCACACATAAACATCTGAAAACAAGACTGTTCACAATCACAATGTACCTATTTTTCCCGAATCGATTTATGTCTTGGTATTCTCTCCATCAGCAAAGCTACCCACTCCCAGCTCCATGGTATCGCCAGACCCCATCTTGACGTCAGTGCGAGTGCTAAATAAACCATTATCTATAGCTTGGTAAAAGTTAGACTTTATGGTTCCTGTTCTCTTCTAATCACTCTTTCCGTTACAAATGTTTCCATCAAAATCTTGTTCTTGTCTGTAAAGTAAATTCATGACAGGGACACGGTGTCAGAGTAGTAATGTCGCTGGCCACGTAATTCAGTGGCCCAGGTAACTACACTGTGGACACTGTTTCAAATCCTATCACAGATGATGACAGAACTTAAATGCAAATGACAGGAACTGGAAATAAAAGTGAATTTTACTAGTATAATCCCACCAGCACTTTGTCAATAAGTTTATCTATTTCACTGTTGTCCTTTGGTGATTAAATCTCACATTATTGCCTGGTCTGAATTAAGACTGACGTCAGACCCAATACCTTAAGGAATGGCCTCACAGTAAAAGGCATTTAGTTAGGTCCACAAATGCTGCTCTGTCAGTGATGCAGACATCCCATGAAAGGTAGAGGAAAAAAATGCCTCTAGAGATCAGAAACAAAAGGAACGAGTAAATGCCAGAGAAACTGAACAGATTTGGCAGCCTCAGGTCTAGAGAAAAATAGAAGTGAAGTTTTGCGTCCAATCACCATATATCAGACTGAATGCAGCTGGGAAATAGTGTGTTTGATGTTGATGACAGGGATGGCTGTTGTGAAAGGGAGAAGGAGTGAGTGGAATAGATAGAGAAAGAGAGAGGTAGAGAGAAAGAAACAAACAGAGGGACTGTTGATGATTAGCTGGAGTCGAAATAATAGTCCAGACTAATCTTATTTATTTTTCTCATGTTCCCATATTACTGAAATGCATGCCCATGTGAGGTGTACATCAAAGTCCCAGTTTGAAGTGAGCTATGTCCCTTTGTCTCTCTTCCTTGAGTGTCATCATCTTCCTTTATTCAGTAATGGGATGTTGGGCCAGTAATTAATTCGTTTCCTGATTGTCCTTGAGAAGGTGTTGGTGAGCCGCCTCCCTGACCCACTGCAGCCTGTGAGCTGTAAGTAGTCAGTGTTGAGGTCCGCCCGGTTTCATTTCTTTGAAAATTTTAGTGAGTGATATAACGGAGCGGCTGGCTTGGCCATTTCAAACTACAGCTGTGTGTTAACCACAGTGCTGTGGTCTGGAGTTGCATGTAAGTCCGACCTGGTGAAGACAGTACATTTCCTACTCTGAAGTGCATTGGTGTTCCACGTAGGACAAACACAATGGTTTCATTAGATTCTCAATTCCTGATATTTTATTGAATGCAAATTCCAACATTTGCCGTGGTGGGATTCGAAACCGGGGTCTCGGTTATCACCTGAGTCTCTGGGTTATTATTCCAGAGAAAATACAGCTAGGCCATCACCTCCGCAGCATCTGCAACCATCTCCAATGGCAATAATGGTGTTGTTGTTGGCGTGGCTGTGCTTAAAGCATGGCGTTTTTCAAGGCAACAAAATGATTTGGCAAAACATACCATCCTTCCCAGTTTGTATTTATGTGAAGGTGAGATGATGGCAAGTGTTCTTGGTGAAAAGGAGGTGGGTGTCCTTGGTCATGAGCCACTGATAGAATTCATACGGAGCAGTAGTAAATGTATAGTGTCCTTCATTGCAAAATGATGGAAGTATAAGTATGAAGACACCTTACTGAATTTCTAAAGTGTTATTGAAACAGTACTTGGGACGCTGTGAACAGATTTTCTCTCCTTTATGAGGAATGATCTCCTTGCCACAATGAGACAGAATACAGTCAATGCGCCAGAGTAATCCCTGCGTTGAAGGTACCACAAGGAGAGTGTGAAGGAAATGAGTGTTTAATCTGTAATGCGAAAAAAGAATAAAATGTGATTGCAATAAAACTTGAGTGTTATGGACCAATATTCATTATTTTCAAAACTACGCATTGACACCATGAAATACTACGTGTTTCCCGCAATTTATGTTTTCTCATTTGGACAAATATATGAAAGGGAATGTTAAGAAGGACATGGGCCAAGTACAGGAAAATGGAGTTAGCATGGATGGACATTTTAGTCTGAATGGTCCAGTTTGGGCTAAAGGGCACGTTGAACTCTATGACTCTGTGATCGTTTACATGTCCCTGTGGAGCCCACATGTTGTTGAGAGACAGTTCCAGGCTCTGACCAAACTCTCTCCGTCTCAACGCAAGGTTGGAGTGAGACCCTGCACTGAGCATCATGTTGTTCACAAACTTCTCAGCAGCCACATTCTGACAGGGTTGGTCATTCTCAAAGGCTTCTGACATCCATACAGAAGACTAGCCCTGTCTTCTCGGAGATGGAAGATGCCTCCTTGAGATGTGCCACAAACCATCCGGTGTGCCTCCTTACCATCAGCAAACCATGTTAATGTAACACGTGTGAAACATTAGCAAAGGAGCCAGGAGGCACAACATGGAGCAATCTGTCTGTGCAGCCTCTGCTTCATTAGTTTGTAGTGTTGCAGCATCAATTACATCCTCCAGTTTCAGTGTAACTGTTTGGACGGGCTGAATGGCTTCTTCTGTTCATTTGTCAATGTCTCGGGTGGCTGAATGTCCTCTTCCTCGTTCCAGGGAAGAGGTCCACTATTGGGTGACGCGTGGCAGCTGCTTACCTGCGTGTTGTGCTGACTAGATTCCTTATCTTCCTGTGTAACATTAAACAAACAGGAGGCTGGAAGAAACAGCAAGCCAGGCCGCATCAGGAGGTGGAGAAGTCAACACTTCAAATATACCCGTTCTTCAGGACTGCGAGTGGGGGTAGGGGGAACTGCAGATAAAGAGGGGATTGAGTGGTTGGAGTGGGGAGAGCAGCAGGATGGTGAGGTAGCAGAAAGGTGGACACAAGTGGTGGGTGCAACCTGGTTGGTCGATGGGAGGGATGAATCCGGTTGGGAGCTAGAAGGTGGGTCATTTGGTGCAATGGAAGGGAGAAGGCGGGGCTGGAAAGGGAGTAGGGCCATGGTTGGGAAGGTTATTCCAAATTGGAGAACCCAATGTTGAGTCCTCCAGGTTGTAGGCTAACCAGGCAGAAGGTAAGATGTTGTTCATCCAATTTGCGGTCTGACTCACTGTGGCAACAGAGGAGGCCAAGGAGGTCATGTTGGAAAGGAATTGGGAAGGGGAATTGAAATGGGTGGTGCCTGGGAGTTCAGGTCGGCCGCTGTGGGCCCTGTCGTGATTCTCGGCGAAATGAGCCCTTAGTTTACGTTGCTCTCCCCGATGTAGAGAAGACCACACCAGGTGCACCTGATGGAGTAATCTAGGTTGAAGGAGAGGCATGTGACCTATGATTAACATGGAAGGACTGTTTGGGGCCTTGGATGAGATGAGGGAGGTGGTGTTCCAGCAGGTGATGCATTATTTTCATCTGCAGGGTCAGTTGCCAGTGAGGATTGGCGGGTTTGGTGGGGAGTGTGGGACGAACCAAAATTAGTGAAGTGATTGGTCCTTGTGGAAGATGTGTCAGGTGATGGGATCCAACCTCGTTAACTGTATCTGGTGCTACTGATGTGGTCTTCTCTATATCAGGGAGACCAAATGTAAACTAAATGGAATGCTTTGCTGAGCATCTCAGCTGGGCCTGTAAGGGCTGATTTGACCTCCCAATCACGTCCGATTTCAATTCCCCCTCCCCCTCCATTTCCGACATGGTCATCCTTGACCTCCTCCATTGCCACAACGAACCAAAGCACATCTGGAGGAACATTGAATATTCCACCGGTGCAGCCTACAGCCCGGGAGACTCAACATTGAGTTTTCCAATTTCTAATAACCTCCCTTCCAATACCCCGACTCCCTTCCCAGCCTCTCCTCCTTCCTTTCCTCTCATCAACCAATCTTCCAGCTGTCAACTGGATTCATTCCTCCCATTGACCAACCCGGTGGTACCCTCTACCTGTGTTTCCCACCTCACCACACCGCCTCCTCCTACTCTTGCACCTCGACTATTTATCTGTACACACCGTTACCCCCACCCCAGTCATGAAGAAAGCTTATGCCCAAGGAGTGGACTTCTTCTCCTGATGCTGCCTGGCCTATTGCGTTCTTCCAGTCTCCTGCATTCCAACATTTGTAGTTTTTTAAAAACTCTTCTTGTGCAATAGGTAAGAGATAGTAAATGGTCTGTGCCTCTTCTTATCCAATAGCTTCAATGGGCTGAATGGTGCTCTCACATTTCTGTGACACCAGATTGAGATACAGAATGAGCTGCTCTTTTTTAGTTCTTTGGAAATGTTCAGGGTCCAGTAGTACTGTTACATTAATGTTACCTAGACGTTAACAGCATGAGCTTGAACGTTGACCAGGTTTTGATGTTTTATGTGATATTTTCTGAGCTTCCTCACTTCTGATCTAATGATGGAGGGTAAGACGTTGATGAACCAGCTGAAGATGTTTGTGCCGAGGAAGCTACCTTGAAGATCGCCAACATAGATATCTAGGGACTGAGAGGATTGATCTGCACCAGCCACATGGTGTCCTGAATGGCCCAACCACTTGGTAGTTTACAACTGATTCCCATTAGGTTCAATGTTATTCAGTTTCCTTGACACATTCCTCAGTCACGCCCTGCCGTGATGTCAGGGCCAGTCACTCTGATACTGTGCTCATATCTTTTGTTCATGTCAAAGGTCAAGGTAAATCCGTGGGGACTGTTTCCTTCTCTCAGAGGGTAGTGACTATTCTGGCCTCTCTATCTCAGACAGCTACATCTCTGAAAGTTTGGGGAGCAGAATGGTGTTAATGGATCTTGACACATCAGGGAGTTAGGGCTACAAAGAATTGGGCAGAGAAGAGAAATTAATGCCGGGAGAGATCAGCCCTGACCTTATTGAAGGCTTTAGAGGCTATATAGCCTGGTGTTATTCCAGTGTACCCCATAGGCCAGTCATTTTGTTGCCTCTTCCATTTCCTGTGTTATTGACTTCAAGTAGCTGAATAGCCTGATCATGTTGCTGCATGATCTAGAATGGGTCTAGTTCTATTGACTTGAGGGCTGATTGGCCTCCTCCTGTAACTGTATATCATACTCCAGGGGCTGAAAAGCCTCATCCTGTTCTGGTGTAACTGAAATCCATATAGTCCAGATCTACCACCGTTGGAGAAAGTGAACACTGCAGATGCTGGAGATCAGAGTTGCAAAGTGTGGCACTGGAAGTGCCTAGCTGGTCAGGCAGCATTCAAGAAGCAGGAGTATCGAAATCTTGGACATTCCTGATGATAGGCATATGCCAAAACATCGATTTTCCTTCCCCTCCAATGCTGCCTGACCTGCTGTTCTTGTCCAGCACCTCACATTTGGACGTCTACTGGCCCGCCCTAGTCAACCTTCCTGGTCATGTCATCAAAGAGAATTAACAAATTCTTCAGGCATGAACTTCCACTCAAAAAGCCATGCTTACTATTCCTAATCAAACTGTTTTCCGAATGCATGTACATCTTATCCTTCAGAATCTTCTCAAGTAATTTACCTACCACAGATGTTAAGCTGACTGGTCTGTATTTCCCATGCTTAATTTTTTCAGTCCTTCTTGATTAAGTGCACATTTGCTATCCTTCAGTCTTCTGGGATCTCATCTGTGATAAGTGATGATCAAAATTATCAGCCACGGCCCCCGCAAATTCTTCTCTAGCCCCTTTCAGTGTTCTTGGATATATCTGGTAAGGACCATGAGATTTCTCCAACTTCAAAGATTCTAGTACATCAATTACCTCCTCTACTGTGATACAGACTGTCTCTAAGATATCACCACTAATTTCCCCAAATTCACATATATTCATATCTTTCTCCACTGTAAATATAGAGGAGAGATATTTGTTGAGGACATCGCCTATCTCTTATGGTACTACACATGCATGTCCACTTTGGTCTTTGAGGGGTCTTATTCTCTCTTTAGTTAATGATTTTCCTTTAATATACTTAAAGTGCCTCTTTTGATTCACCCTGATCTTCTCAGTCAAGGTTATCTCATACCCCCTTTTCGCACTCCTAATTTCCTTCTTCAGTAAACTCCGATATCCCCTGTACAGCTCCAGGGATTTCCGTGATCCAAGCTGCCTCTACCTGAGCCACGCCTCCACAATTTGTTTGGTCAAAGCCTTAACATTTCTTGTTATCCAGTGTTCCTCATTCCTGTCAACGTTCCTTTCATCCTCACAGGAACATATAGATCTTAAGCTCCCGCTTGCTGGAGGTCCCTTTTCTTGCAAACAGACTACTCTGATCAACTCCTGCAAACGCCTGTCTGAGTCTATCAAAATTAACCTTGCCCCAATTTCGAACTTGAATCTATGGACCAATTTCTTCCCTCTCCATAACTTTTTGCAAATTAACAGAACTATGGTCACTGGTCCCAAAGTGCACATCTACTGTCACCTCACTCACCTATCCTGATATATTTCGTAAGAGTAGGTCAAATATTGCCCCTTCCCGATTAGGACCCTCTATATACTGCTGGAGGAAACTTTCCTGACACATCCCATCAAATCGCTTAATGCTCTGGCAGTTCCAGTCTGTGTTATAAAAATTAAAACCCCTATTATGACAACCTGAATGTTCCCTGCAAGTCTCCCCAAACTCGCTAGATAGTTTTGTTACTGTAATTCCTGTCGACAGTTTGGGGGCCTATATTACAACCCCAATAAAGTCACCATCCGCTTCTTATTTCTTAGTTCCACCCACAAAGCATGACTGGATGATTCATCAGTTATTTTATCTCTGATCAGTGCTTTCTACACCCCTTGATTAGAAATGCTACTCACCTCCCACTTTCCACCATCTCTGTCCCTCCTAATGCATTTATCCGTTTACATTAAAGGTCAGTCCTACCCATCCCTCAGCCATGTTTCTGTAATAGCTAGACTATCCAGTGCCGAGTATCTATCCACACCCTGAATTCATTGGCCTTACCTGTCAGCTCTTTCACATTGAAATAAATGCAATTTAATCAACAGGCATTCCTTGCTCCCTATCGTGTTCCAGTCTGGTCTGTCTCCTCAACGTACTATTTCTGAATACTGTATTTCCTTCCAGCCTCACACTTGCCTCCCTGCTCTCGAGGGTCCCACCTCCTGCCAATCTCGTTTAAACACTCCCTTGTCGCACGAGCAAAACTGGCTGCCAAGATATTGGTCCCCCGTCCAGTGCATGTGCCACCAGTCCCTCTTGAACAGGTCAACTCTGTCACAGAAAAGCTCCTAATGATCAAAAAATATGAATCCTACCCCCTGCACCAATTCTTTAGTCACATACGTATCCGCCATATCTCCCTGTTCTTACCTACACTCGCTCATGACAATGGAAGTCATCAGGTGACTGTCAAGGTCCTGTTTTTTAACTTTTCTTCGAGCTCTCAGGAATCACTCTGAAGGACCACATTCCTATGTCTACCTGTGTCATTTGTGCCAACGTGCACAATGACTTCTAACAGTTCACACCACCCCCCACGCCCCCCAACTCCAGCAGACACTCAGAGACATCCTGGACACTGACAACTGAGAAGCAACACACCATCCTGGTTTGCCGTTTGAGGCCACAGAATCTCTTATATCGAAGACCCTGTTTACCTTTATCCTTTCCCATCGCTCCCCAGACCCAGTCGTAATGCAACTATGCTGGCTACTGCTGCTTTCCCCTAAACGGTCATTTCCTAACACCCATTTCCCAACACCACAATGTCAGTATCAAAAATGGTATACTTGTTTTCGAGAGGAATGCCACAGGGGATTCCTGCACTCTCTGCCTACTCCCTTCCCCATTCCTGGTTGTCGTCCAGCTACTTTCTGCCTGGAACACGACAGGAAGCAAGGAACACCTGTTGGATTAAATTGCGTTTATTTAAATGCAACACGGCTGACAGGTAACGATGACGAACTCATGAATTAGATCTTTACATGGGACTGGGATATGACAGTCTTTAAAGAAACACGGCTAAGGGAGGGACTTGGGTGTGACCACCTCACTAAAGCTCTTACCTCTGAAGTGCTCTGTATCTGGATGATCCGGAGAACAGCCAACTCCAGATCCTGAACACTGTCTCCCAGGAACTGCAGCTGGTTGCACTGCCCACACGTGTAGTCATCAGGGACAGTGGGAATCTCCCTGAGCTCCACATCCCGCAGGTGCAACGTGCAACTGCCCTAACTGCCATCTCAACAGCTGTCAAACTAGCGTTAAAAAGACTTTACGTGAGCTTATCTGTACCTTTTGCTGAGCCTATGCTCACCAAAGCCTCTGGAACCAAAGCATTACTACCTATTCTGCCACTAACAGCACGTCAATAGACCACTCCACATTTAGTTTTGGTTAAGACAGGAGGGAAACACTGCAGTGATGCATTGTTTGGGACTTAAGCACCCCTTGACACCAGACCCATACTTGGACTTGGAGAGTGTCTTGCTGAGGTTTTCTTTCTCGTCGTGGTGACTGCGCAGATGCAATGATTCACCCTGACAGCCAATCATCGTTGTCGCAGTCCTCTGATCTTTTCTGTCTATTAATACTGCATTTGTGAATTCCTTGAATCAATTGATTGCTTTCCAAACTGTGTCTCATTCTGGAGGGAGAGATGCTGGTGTTCCAGTGAATACAGGCTATTTGAAAAGGTTTACCATTCGTCATATGAGCGATATAATGCCCATCCGCTCGCTGACTCTATTTTTCCTTTCAATTAGGGTACATTTATTCTGATAACCTTCAATTCAATTTTCCAGCATTTTCCCTGTAACCCTTGTTTAAAACTCTGTCCATCTCAGCCTTGAACATATTTAGTGATCATTCCTCAACAGCTATCTCAATTTTCTACAATTGTTTCCCTCCCACTGATGTGAGACTTGGTGGTCTTTAATCCCATGGCTTTTTTTTCCAGCACTCTGTGTGGAAGTTAAACCTACATTAGATGTTATCATGTTCGATAATACCAACTTTGTGGCCAGAGGCAAAACTAAAAAAAAAAGAAACACAACGGTTAAGAACCTGTAATCTCCTCCCTCATCTTCCACATCAGTCTAAGATACAGTTCATCCGGATCAAGGGATTTGGCCACATTTTATCATACACCAACTTCCAATTCTTCCTCAGCTTCTGTGTCAATTTGCTCAAGATCACACTGTCAGGAACAGACATTGAATACAGTAACTGCTCCTCCAAATTGAAGACCAATATGTAATAGGTCTTTGACATATTCTCTGGCTCGATGCACAGGTTGCCTCCTCGGATCCTAATGCTCCCTATTCTTTCTCTAGTTATCCCTCTTACCCTTAATAAACCGATAAAATGTCTTTGGAGTCTTGAAAATACTGCCCACTAATATTTTTATCACCGCTGCACCCCCACCCTCTTTTTGCTCTTTTACTTACTTTCTTGAGTTTAGACCTTCACGTTCTCTCCTCTTCTGGGACCTCCATTGACCTGCTCCCTTTATGCCTGTTTTAAGCTTCTCTTTCATTGTTAATTCCATTCTGAATATGTGTAGATATCCCAGGCTCTCCGGGCTGGTTTTCCTACATTTCATCTTTGGTGTAACATGTTGTGGTGACACGCTCATCAATTCCATTGTGAGCATGTGATCCCACCCCCCCCCCCCCCCCCACTCACACCTATACGCTGTTCTGTTACAGTTTCACCCAGAAGTAACTGTACTGTGGCCAGATCCTGTCTTTCTCTTGGTAAGATCTGCCTCCATCATCCAAATTACTTTTAATTTTCAAACCTTTTTCTTTTGGTCTTTTCCTTAACAAGCTAAAAATGCTTGAGTCACGGTCACTGGTCCTGCAATGCTCTCCCAAACCTGCCTGGCACCTGACTGGCTTCGCTCCCCACAGTCACGCCTATGCACTGCCCCGCCCATCGTTGTATCTGCTCCATGTTGATATAAGAGTCTCTCTGGAATAAATGTCAAGTCATCTTCCCCTCTTTAAAAAAAATCACTGTCCTAATGAATATTTGGAATTGAAATGTCTAAATATAAAAATCCTATTATTGTTTTTACACACCTCAGTGAATTGGTTATATATCTGCTGCTGTATTTTCTTTTATCTGAGAGTCGGTAATATATCCCCAGCAGTGCATTTGTCATCGTTTTGATCCTAACCTCAACCCACAAAGCGTCATTTGAATACCCTTCCAAGATATGATGCTAGCTAACTGCAGTCATTGACTCCGTAATTAATAAGGCAACGCCACCTTCTCGTTTACCCTTCTCCTGTGCTGTCCATATTTCTTGTACCACAGAATATTGAGTTGTCAGCCCTGACCACCCTCAAACACATCTCTGTGATGGCAAAAATGTCACACTGCAAAAATGTCATCTCATTCGCTTATCACACCTGTCGGTCTGATAATATTCCCAACATTAAGGTAAAGGACATCCAGCCTGGAATATAGCACACGGAATACTCTGTACCTCGCATTCTTCAGTCATTTACTGTTTGTTATCAAACTTCCTTTCCATGAACTAAAACTGTTACTCTGGGACTGAATGAATAATTGTTGAATTGTAATTTCTTTTTTAATTTATGTGTTAATCAAATGCAATGTTCCAGAACTGAACAGTCAGCTCCAAATACCTTACTTTGCTTCGTGTGCAGAGGGGTCAGTAATGGAAAAAGTGAGGACTGCAGATGCTGGAGATCAGAGTCGAAAAGTAAGGTGCTGGTAAAGCGCAGCGAGTCAGGCAGCATCCGAGGAGCAGGAGAGTGAAAACTTTGAGCACAGACCCTTCATCAGGAAGACATTGGTGCATTCACATTTTTTCCATTCCATGGGAAATTTGGAACTGTACTTGCTCAGGAGGGCAGCACTGTATATAGCCCTGAAATGGAAAGCAGTCAGTCAGTTGTTTGGACAGGGGGTAGACAAAGTAAGGTGAGTACAGACTGATTGAAGTACAAACATAAGGATAGATAAGTCCCCTGGACCAGGCAGGAGGCACCCGAGGTTACCAGAGGAAGTGAGGGAAGAGATTGCTGCGCCTTTGGAGATGATCCTTGCGTCCCCACTGTCGACTGAAGTATTGCCTGATGATTGGAGGGTGGCAAAAGTTATTCCCTTGTTCAGGAAAGGCAATAGGGATAATCCTGCGAAATACTGGCCAGTCAGTCTTACTTCTGTATTGGGAAAAGTATTGGAGAGGATTCTGAGAAACAGAATTTATGATTACTTGGAAAGTGATAGTTTGATTAGAGATAGTCAGCATGGCGTTTTGAGGGACAATCATGCCTCAAGGAACTTATTGAATTCTTTCAGGATGGGATCAACCACATTGATGAAGGTAGAGCAGTGGATGTGATGTACATGGATTTTAGCAAGGTGGTTGATAAAGTTACCATAGGATCAGCCCATTCAGAAAGTAAGGAGGCATGGGGTACAAGGAAACGGAAACCTGTGTGTGTGGATACAAATTGTCTGACCTGTAGAAGACTGATGGTGGTAGAACATGGAAAGGATTCATCCTGGAGGTTGGTGACCAGTAGCGTTCTTCAGGAATCGGTTCTGGGACTGCTGTTCTTTGTGATTTTTACAAATGACTTGGATGATAAAGTGAAAGGGTGCTTTAGTAAGTTTTCCAATGTAATAAAGATGTTAGAGTTATGGATATTGTTAAGGGCTGTCTTAGGTTGTAATTGGACATTGACAGGATTGGCTGGTAAATGGAAGATGGAGTTCAACTTGGATAAGTGGAAAGCGATTCATTTTTTAAGGTCGAATTTGAATGCAGCATACAGGTTTAAAGGCAGGATTATTGGTAGACTGGAGAACCATAGGGATAGTGTGGTCCATATCATAGGATGCTCAATGTTGTCACCCATGCTGATAAGGTTGTTAAGATGTCTGGCGTTTAAATTAGCCAGGGATTGCGTTTAAGAGCCGCAATGTTACGCTGCAGCGCCAAGAATCTCTCTTGGGACTACACTTGGAATATTGTATTCAGTTCTAGTCGCCTCATTACTGCAAAGATGTTGAGACTTCGGAGAGGGTGCCGGGGAGATTTACCAGGATGCTTACGAGACTGGATGGCATGTCTTACAAAGGAGGATGTCAGAGGTAGGTTCTTTAAACAGAGAGTGGTGGGTGCTTGGAATGCACTGCCAGCAGCGTTAGTGGAGTCAGCTGCATTACGGATATTTAAGTGACTATTGGATAGACACATGAATGATAGTACAATGAAGGGTATGTCAGTTAATCTGAACTTCGAGTAGGATAAAAGTTCGGCAGGACGTCAAGGCTTGAAGGGTTTGCACTAAGCTGTACTGTTCTGTGTTTTATGTTTCACCCAGCCTCTGGATTCTTTTCAATTGTTGAATGTGTGAGGGAGTGATCTGAGTGAGATTCGGAAGCTGGGGAGGGGCGTTAGCCCAAAACTTCCAGTTATGTTGTTCATTGTTCCATTCACCTGAATGCCAGTGCAATATGTGACGTGTCCTACACCAAACAGGCTCCGTCAAGTTCAGTTATTAACGTAATTCTTGACTTGTCATTTGCTGCTGTTTTCTTCAGATACAATCTGTTGGGTGACCCATGTATTAATCCGATGTTTGCTATGTTTCGTGAATTGTGCAAAAATAAGACGTCAACTATGATTATTCGACTGAACTATAATCTCTGAAAAGAATTAGGCTGATTCTATATTTATGGAACAAAACTATAAACTCCTGTCAAGATTTTCTAACACAGAAATAAAGAATGTACATTTTATTTTGTATCAAACAAACAACATGGACGTAACTCTTTTGGTGATCAGAATTACACACACAATGTCAGGATTCAAAACAATGCATTGTCACTCCAACATTTTGAAAGCGGTTGGCTTCTGAATGATTACATGTTCAGGGTGAGCAAACGATTGAATAATCAAATAGAATTAGCATTCTTATATATTTATATATAATCAATCAGTTCAATTTCTCACTAAAATGTACAAGCTTCAGCTATTTGTCAGCGAATTAGAAATGGCTATAGTTCAAAATGCTCTGTGAATATTAAACTAACAAAATGATTTGTGCTATCAAATTTTAGTGAACGACAATTTGAAAACGTTTAACTTTTAGAAAGAATGTCATTTGATTTGAAATGCAGTGAACAAAAACGATGAGCATATTATTGTGTAACTGAAAAGTCAAACCTTTTCAAAGAGATTTGTGCCAAAGCAATGACAGATTTGTTTTCGTAATTGGAATTCAACATTTCAAATATTCATATTCTGAGTAATAATTAGATTATTTAATGAAGCTGACCTTGCAGTAGTTGCATTTTAAATGCTTATGCTGCACTAAATAATCAGATATTTGTGAGTATTTACAATGGGAAATAATTGGATCCTGACTTTTATTCGCATCAGACACATGATAGATTGCAAAACCTGAAAGTACAGGAGGAGGCCATTGGCCACTGTGTGTGCATCAGTTCCAGGAATGTCTCCCAAGCCCCTCCCATTTGCCAGCCCTATCTCTGCATCCTGTTAAATTCATATTTCCAAATGCATATCCGGTTCTATTTTTTAATGTTCATCCACAACTCTCCCAGGCAGTTCCATTCCAAATCCTAACAACTCTCTCAATAAAGAAGTGTTTCCTTATTTCATTCCTGGCTCTTTTGCTGACAAGCTTGAAATTAGAACTCCTTGATGCTGTAATGCCAACTAACGGAAACAGAGTATTCCTGTTTTACTCTACAACGTTTTTTCATACTTTTGAGCACTGCAATAAGTTCACATATTTGTCTGTTCTGCTCAAGCAAAAATAATCCTTGCAAGAACTGTTACAAGCACTACATCGGAAAAACAGTCAGAAAACTA